>NC_135753.1:31265000-31535000 GCF_041903045.1 Epinephelus lanceolatus
GAAAATTAAATGATACAGAATAATCTTTTCAAACAGTATTCCCTCTGTTCATCTAACACTGACACTCAGATCCAGTGTCTGTTCCTTTGAAAAATAAATCTTTCATAGGATCATTTGACATGTAGAAGAGATATAACGTCTCATGATTTCTTTAACAACTGTTTAACATAACATACAGTACAGGCCAAAAGTTTGGACACACCTTCTCATTCAATGCGTTTTCTTTATTTTCATGACTATTTACATTGTAGATTCTCACTGAAGGCATCAAAACTATGAATGAACACATGTGGAGTTATGTACTTGACAAAAAAAAGGTGAAATAACTGAAAACATGTTTTATATTCTAGTTTCTTCAAAATAGCCACCCTTTGCTCTGATTACTGCTTTGCACACTCTTGGCATTCTCTCCATGAGCTTCAAGAGGTAGTCACCTGAAATGGTTTTCCAACAGTCTTGAAGGAGTTCCCAGAGGTGTTTAGCACTTGTTGGCCCCTTTGCCTTCACTCTGTGGTCCAGCTCACCCCAAACCATCTCGATTGGGTTCAGGTCCGGTGACTGTGGAGGCCAGGTCATCTGCCGCAGCACTCCATCACTCTCCTTCTTGGTCAAATAGCCCTTACACAGCCTGGAGGTGTGTTTGGGGTCATTGTCCTGTTGAAAAATAAATGACCGTCCAACTAAACGCAAACCGGATGGGATGGCATGTCGCTGCAGGATGCTGTGGTAGCCATGCTGGTTCAGTGTGCCTTCAATTTTGAATAAATCCCCAACAGTGTCACCAGCAAAACACCCCCACACCATCACACCTCCTCCTCCATGCTTCACAGTGGGAACCAGGCATGTGGAATCCATCCGTTCACCTTTTCTGCGTCTCACAAAGACACGGCGGTTGGAACCAAAGATCTCAAATTTGGACTCATCAGACCAAAGCACAGATTTCCACTGGTCTAATGTCCATTCCTTGTGTTTCTTGGCCCAAACAAATCTCTTCTGCTTGTTGCCTCTCCTTAGCAGTGGTTTCCTAGCAGCTATTTGACCATGAAGGCCTGATTGGCGCAGTCTCCTCTTAACAGTTGTTCTAGAGATGGGTCTGCTGCTAGAACTCTGTGTGGCATTCATCTGGTCTCTGATCTGAGCTGCTGTTAACTTGCGATTTCTGAGGCTGGTGACTCGGATGAACTTATCCTCAGAAGCAGAGGTGACTCTTGGTCTTCCTTTCCTGGGTCGGTCCTCATGTGTGCCAGTTTCGTTGTAGCGCTTGATGGTTTTTGTGATTCCACTTATGGACACATTTAAAGTTTTTGCAATTTTCCGGACTGACTGACCTTCATTTCTTAAAGTAATGATGGCCACTCGTTTTTCTTTAGTTAGCTGATTGGTTCTTGCCATAATATGAATTTTAACAGTTGTCCAATAGGGCTGTCGGCTGTGTATTAACCTGACTTCTGCACAACACAACTGATGGTCCCAACCCCATTGATAAAGCAAGAAATTCCACTAATTAACCCTGATAAGGCACACCTGTGAAGTGGAAACCATTTCAGGTGACTACCTCTTGAAGCTCATGGAGAGAATGCCAAGAGTGTGCAAAGCAGTAATCAGAGCAAAGGGTGGCTATTTTGAAGAAACTAGAATATAAAACATGTTTTCAGTTATTTCACCTTTTTTTGTTAAGTACATAACTCCACATGTGTTCATTCATAGTTTTGATGCCTTCAGTGAGAATCTACAATGTAAATAGTCATGAAAATAAAGAAAACGCATTGAATGAGAAGGTGTGTCCAAACTTTTGGCCTGTACTGTATGTACTTTAACAATAGTGTTAATAACAGACTGAAACTTGCCTTGAGCATCCTTCTTGCCTCACAATCGGCCATACTTGTTAAAACAGGGGGCGTAACGCTCCTGCAGTCCACTTTAGATGATGTGGAACACTGTGATTGGCTCATAGATATGCCATCAAATAAGCCTGTGCATCTGGGTGGAGTCAGATGATAGTTATCATAGATCTAGACATCATAGAAAAGTTATGTCCATTGGAATAAAGGGGGATTTGAACAGGTTAAAACGCCAACACTGACTAAAATATCTCTATATAAGCAAGCATAACTTTGAGTCCATGAGTTTTCTGCTCCTGCTGTGCACCATTTGACACTTAACAGTATTAGTTCCAGCCATGCATTTCCTGCTGTGAGTCAAAATGTCTGCTGTGGAGAAGGCTCATCGGTCACAAGTGGTTAACTGACACAGAATACATAGGCTGCACTTTCTGAACCCATGACTCCACATAATTTTAAATTAGTTACTGAATAAACTGTGCCACCAACATATAATAGTAAATGAACTGCACTTGTATAGCAAGTGAGTAGTAACCACTCAGAGCACTTTTACACAACATGTAACAGTCACCTATTCACACACACAGTCACACACTGGTGGCCGAGGCTACCATACAAGGTGTCACCTGCTACTCAGTAACCATTCACACACACACTGATAAAACTGCCATCGGGAGCAATTTGGGGTTCAGTATCTTGCCCAAGCATACTGCGACACACAGACTAGAGGAGCCGGGGATCGAGCCGGCGATCGGTGGATGACTTGCTCTACCTCTGAGCCACAGTCGCCCCAAAGCTGGTGTTCTGTTGGGATTATTTTGTGGTGATCATCTTTTCTTGCCTTCCTTTATGTGGTCTGGTTTAAACGGGTAATTAGAGATCTACCAATAATCAAATGCAGTATTGGGCTCTGTAAGTCCTAGAGTTATACTTGGAATTTATGAGTGCATGATCATAAGTTTGTTCCCATACCGGGAGTTGAACCCGGGCCGCCTGGGTGAAAACCAGGAATCCTGACCGCTAGACCATATGGGACTTGTAGAAATGTCTTCATAACTTTCCAAACTCTACACTGGGAACTGAAGTGTTTTATAAACAAACCCTAACCCAACAAAACCATCCAGCTAGTTCTCACGCCCATCTCAAAACTGCTGCTTTGTCAGTGATGGGCATGTTAGATACCCACGAACTGAGGCGCCTTCTGTGGCGTTATGAAAGAGTTTGTAACGCGCCAGCAACTGTTGTTGTGTAAAAAGTGAGAAAGTCCACGGGGCAGGTGGAAGAGGTGGAGGATTGGTCAAACAAACTGTGGACTTTCACCCAGGGGCCCACTGTTGGTTTCCTGTGTGAAACCAGCAGTCGGTAGAGTTATTTTAATGACAAAGTGTGCTAGTATGTGCAGCATGATACACTAGTGGTGATGTATGTCATGTGATGTTACATGACTTGGTAACAACTGTATTGATTTTAAGCCAAGCCATGATGTTTTTTTTAAACCTAACCACTAGGGAGGAGCAAGCACACCATTATCTGTATCTGTTCTCAAATGGGCGGAGTTTATGTCAGATATGGGTGGGGTTTAAATAGAAAGTGGGTTGGGCCTAATCAGAAGTTGTTATTTTAAGCCTCAAATATATTTGGATTGATCAGAAGTTGCAAGAGTTATTCCCTATGAGAAAAGTATTTACAGAGCAGCCTCAGAATTGAGCTTTAGATAATTTTTTTATCACAGATTTTGTAACAGATTAAACATTAATGAGGATTTTCCTTTATCACGAGTTCAGATAATGACACATTTTACTCGATGATATGAAACTCACCCTCGTAAAAAGCACATTGTCTGTAACAGATACTTGTTTTTATCCAAGTATTCAGCTCAACCCTGTTGTAAGAGAGGATTTATTTTCATGAGGGTGTATCAAGTACATTGTCTCATTTTTCTCTGTTCATTATTTTGTAGCTACATAATTTAATATTCACTACATTCATATTTTGATTACATATTTTATTTTGCTCCTCACATCACATTTGGGAACTATTTACCATCGCGCACCTTACGTGCAGGTAATAAGAGTTATGAGGAAGTGTGGCGGATTGATATATATAAGATGTGAGATGTCACTCTTGTTGTCGATTTTCAGTTGTGCTACGTTCTTTTTTGGTAGATTAAAGTCGATCAAGTCACTCTGAGAAGCTGTCCCCGTGCACTTACTGGACCCACAGCCCTTTGATAGATAATTCAGTAACTAGAGGAAGAAACCTGCCTCACACTACTAACCACATGCTTTTGTTTCCCAAACTTGAGGAAATAAACGTAAAAACGGGATGTTACTTTGTTTTACTTTTACTTTGTTTTAGGTTTACTTTGGAAAAGACTGTATGCATTTCCTGCAAAAACAGAAGTGTATTTTGAAAAGACCCCAATGCACATGACAAGCATTAATTGACACCCGTCTAAGAGCACGCATATTTGGACATTTGGGTCACTTACAAAGCGATGAGTTGAGCTGACAAGTTCGGATGAGAACGCATTAGAACATCAGGATACTTATACTACAGACAACATATGGTACAAACACTGAGACATTATGCAGCACTTTAAAGATCATTACTGTTGTGCTGAGTACTGGAGATCAACCACAGCTGATATCACAGTTGGAAGCTTCTTCTATACATTAAACCCTTAACACACAGCTGCTGAGTGAATTACAATCCTAATGTTTACTTCCCTTTGTTATTTTGAGAATTGTGCAGCAATGTAAATTGTCTTCCGCGTTACAAGGCAGTAAAAAACCTGAATACCACGACGTCTCCCACTGTGTGTGACTTTTTATTTTCTTCATCCTCATGCAGCGTCAGCACAAAGTCCATGTAAGAAGAACTACAAGACGCTATAGGTTCTATATATACATTTTAAATAATCAACCACATAAACACAAAAGGCGTACTGCAGAACTGATAAATGTTCTCAGCACCCCAAAGCAGATGGCTGTATCTGCACTTCTAAGAGTTTGGTTGCATTTTAGGAATTAAATTAATATAAACAGCTCTGCTACTGAGATTTACATTACAGTGAGAGCATTGAAGCAAGACCCTGGTTTGAGTAATGACAGTAACAAGGTGTGAAAACCTGTTTTTGCTTCTGGAGCACAAGCAGTTAAATGTATGTGTGGATGTGTGTGTGAGAGACAGCGACATGTTGTAGGGAAGCAGACAGGAACACCAGGTGCTGACAAGCAGAGAACTGTGATTGTTCCAGAAGCTTCTCCAACAAGAAGTCACGGCAGATGCTGGAGATGACAGAGCGGTCTGGGAGCGCAGTGACAGACTTCAGCGCACGTCAAGACCCAGCTGCAGCACACTGCGCCCGACGTCGTGTCTGCAAGCTGTGCTGTTCAGCGCCGTGCGAGCACAAATCTGTACTGACCGCCCTGCGGAGTCCTCCGAGGCGACTTCTTGTACTTGAAAACCGCCTTTGGTGAGGTTTTGAGACATATAAAAATACTCTGCTTTGAAGAATAGTTATGTCTGATATGTTTTTTACTCCCAAAAATGTTCAGTTACCTTGTTGGAAATTATTAAATCTATAAATAAACAAATACTGTTCATTTCAGAAGCACTTGACACAAGAGGCCTCCTCCTTTACTGAGAAGTCCAGTCTCAGTGCATGTACTCTTTAGCTTTCAATTTCCTCATCGTTCTTGTGTAAGTGGCATGCTGGACCGTGATTGGCTTCCAAACATGTGATGTCACAAACCCCTGGTCAGACGTACACGTGTTAAACTGACTTTTAAGGTGAATACAGAGCAACTTTCCCCCTTTATGAATGTAGAAACACCTTTCTAGCATCACATTTTGCACATGCATCATCATCAAACATCAAAGTTAAGTCATATAATTTTAATTTTACTAGTGAAGGTGAGCTTTAAATAAAATAAATGTATGTTTCAATGTGTGTTTAAATAGAAAAACATACAGTAAAAATGTATTTGTTTTATTGTTCATTCCCATTTATCTCAATTTTAACGCGCAAAGTTTGAATTTTCTTTGAATTAAATATACAGAATAAACAGATTATATGTGCAGAAGTAATAAAGCCTGTCAAAAACACAAAGTTTTGTTTCTTTGTGGACCTTGTGAATAAGAACCAGTGCCATGTGTTACCTTTCAGTGAGGTTATACTACTCTCTAGTGGTTACCTGACACTATTGCAGCCACACAGAAGTGAAGGTATGAGATGAACTCAAGCCTTTGTGCCTTTTCACACACTTTCCTCCATCTATTCCCCAAATTAAAATGTTTTGCTGCCAAAAATGTGCATTTTCAAATATATTTCAGCTCCACAGACGACCATGACAGCCCTCAGATGTATTTTTCTTGCCTGCGAAGTGAAAATATTTCTGATTTCCCTCAAATAAACGCCTAATCTGAGATTCATCTGTGAATTTTCCGTGCTGTTTTCCTTCAGCCGCAGTTGTAGAAACCTTGAAGGAAACAGGGCTGCATTCAGCATCCGGCAGCTTCGCCCATTATCATGTCCTAATAGCTTGCTCAATGGTGCAGTGTGTTATGTGGGTTCACTGGTCAACCAAGACACACGCCATTAGCCCGAGCAAACGTTGCCTTGCAATGCTACACAAAGCACACCTTATTTGTATCACATTAGCTCTTTGATGTGGCATAGCATATTATATCAACAGCTGCAATTTATCAAACAATTTTGGCACTGATTTGCTTCACTACTGGCACCACAGCGGCGGTAACGCCACCGTCACCCGTCTCCAGTTCTTTCCTCTGTTCCTCTACGAGAAGCTGCAGCAGCAAATAAATTAAACATGTGTCATTGAGCATGCTAAATGGCTTGCAACACATAATCATCTAAATAATTATGAGGCTGCCATTAAAGTGAGCTAGATGGATGACGCATGAGGCGTTATGGAAAAACTGGAGGTAATGGTGCAAGATTTGATATGGGAGAAAGGGGAGATGGTGGGGGGATATATATATATATATAAAAGAAAAGGGAATGTAGTTTTCTGTGCGATTCCCTCCGTCACTCTTCCTTTCTTGTGGTTAAAATCCCGGACTCAAAGTGCTAAGGGACAATGGGGTGATTAGCCCAATCAGAAAAAGCAGTGAGGGATTGTGGGTAGGCTGTGGCACCACTCACAGCCGTCTTTTTGTCCTCCCACATTTCATTAATCAGCAACCTGAGGCCCCCTGAAATCAGTTCAGCAGATTGGCAGCTCGCTCATTTGTTCCCATGTGGCAATCAGAGAGAAAAAGAAATCAGTTCACAACCTTCATGCTGTTACCTGACATTATAAACCATCTCTTTGTGTGCTCTTTGTTACTTCTCTCATCTCTTTTTTCTTCACTGTGATTTGCTGCTGAAAATATATGTTCCCGACACCAAGCGTGACCTCTATTAACGCTCAGACAAGCTACTTTTTTTTACCTCCTTGGCAACAATACTGTCAATTTAATCTGCCCGTTAAAGATAAAAAGAAGTAAAACATAAGTAATGCTTATTTCTAATAAGCGGGATGGTCAAATACATGTGTATAGCATGTTCCCTGTGTTCAAAATCAGCTGTAAAATGGAGTCTGCCATCAGGCATCTCCAAGTACAATATTTTAATGAGCCTCATGTATCAGCCTAAATGATGCAGCACGTCACCAGACATGCATGACAAGCACAATGATATTCTGCTCATGGAGGATATTGTTCACGGCTCTACACTTTTTACACGCCATTACCTCACAATGTCCGTCCAGTGTGTGCTTTACATGATCCCACTTTAATGTAAATAATAGAAACTGCTCTCTTTAAATGAAGAATATGAGGAACACAAACACAGTGTGCGTGTAAGGATTACAGTAATGCCTACAGTTCTCTATATAAGGGGCAATAATTGGGTTTTAGCAGAAAAAAAATAGGTTATGCTTTTGATTTTCAGCCTGCAAATTAGAGTTTGATTATTTACTACAATAAGGACTTACTGGTTATCTACTGGAACAAATATGAAAGTACAGGGTGAGAGGAATGGGAAGAAACTGGTGCCAAATGTGTGTTGCATGATCCACAAATACAAAAATGTGTGTGATGGTTTGTGAGCAATGTATGGTGTTCACAAATGCATCGCAACCCAACCTGAATAAGTGTCAGTATTCTACAGTACATGTATTTCCAACTTCAATATTATTTGTCTAATAATTTAATTTTGTTAACGTTCGTAATCATGATACCAGAGGCCCAGTGTCAGTGCACTTTACACAAGCTTCACATAATGTTTCCTCTCTCAGATATTGTGGCATTGAACTGGTCAAACAACATTGTCATGGAGGTGATATAAATTCTCTGTTATTGAGAAGGGAAGCTTTTTGGATTTACACGTTGGATGCTCTGGCTCTGAGGGGGTTAAATGAAGATGTTGATTTGAGGCCTTTTCTGTGAATATTGTATTGTACTTACAGGTGAAGCTTGTGCTTATATGACTGAGCATTTGGTTTTATATTACATCATTTATTTTTGTATTGCTGTGGGAGGGATGTTTACATGCTGCTCAAGATTTGTAAAAAAAAACAAACAAACAAAAAATTCCAAAATTAACAAAGAAAAAAGAATTATAAAAACATGTTCTTTCACAGTTTCACCCTGAATTTGCATATCATAGCACTGCTGGCCTCTTTTGTAAATATAATTATTGTAAATATAGAATTTTTGTTAATATGTTTTGTCAATGTATTTTAGTAAATATAGTTTTGTAAATTTATTTTAGTAAATATATTTTTGTAAATTTATTTTTTGTTGATATATTTTTGTAGATGTATTTATTTGTAAATATATTTTTTGTAAATGTAATTTTTTAAATTAATTTTTTGTTGATATATGTTTTTTTTAGATGTGTTTATTTATAATATAGTTTTTGTAAATCTATTTTTGTAAATATGTTTTTTTGTAAATGTATTTCTTGTAAATTTATTACTTTAAATGTATTTTTATGAATGCATTTTTTGTAATTTTTTTAATTATATTTTTTGTAAATTTATTTTTGTTAATATATTTTTTGTAAATTTATTTTTGTAAATGTATTTTTGCGAATGTACTCTTTTGTAAATATAATTTTTGTAAATGCATTTTTTTTGTTAATTCCTTTTTCTGCAAATATATTTTGTAAATGTATTTTTTTCTAAATTCATTTTCTGTAAATGTGTTTTTTGTAAACGTTTTTCTGTAAATGAATTTCTTTGTTAATGTATTGTATTCTTGTGGTGTAATTTTGTACTGGTTTTGCAGTGTGTTATATTTGGTTTCTGTATAGCTACATGTGTTATCACATGATCTGTTGGGTGACTACCACTGGTTGAGGTGTGTCTCCTTATCTCCTTCATGTCTGATGAACTGGGTCTCACTCCGATGTCGCTGAAATCCAACGCTTGGGCAGTGACATGTGGCATCAGAAACCAACGAAAGAAGAGAACCTGACCAAACCCAGAATGTGGACAACCAACACACCCAGGGTACCTTGCACGTCGTATGTGGACATGGAAAGTCCATGACCAAAACATCAATATGTGACGAGGTCGGAGTGAGAATGTGTTGGTCGGATCCATCTGACAGTCAAAACTAATCACAGAGAGGAACCATGAGCAGCTCTTTGTTCTGTCACATCATAAGATCATAAATAATTATGTATCAGAAAACATGTACTTTTACTCACAAACACTTTATTCTGCAGTAGCAATATTTTTTAATTGATGATGAGCAGTTACACTTTAAAAAACTTGTGTGCTTGACAATGACTTGCTCCATGCAGCTTGGCTGTGACGCAGCAGTTCTCCTGGGAAAAATAAAGATTGAGCTGCGTCCCTTCAGGACACAACATCTGCTAAAACTTATCCGAATAAAAAGGACCAATCTGAATGACAACCTCCAGCCAATAAACAAACAATCAATGTGAGCCTATATTGCACAAACCTGCTCAAATTGGGACTTGATTTCCCCTGGGATACAGCCGGCAACTGAGCAATGCAATAAGGGACGAGGCTTTTGGTGTACAATTGCAGGTAGGAAATGTAATTTGACAGAGATGAGGTCCTCCTTAAGGGACGGGCGACCGCTGGGATTTGAGATGGTGTCATGAGTGACCTCTGCTGGGAGGGATTGGTTATAATCAGGCTCACAGGTTATATTAATGCCTTGTAATGTGTTAGGGTTAGATGCTGTGTGGTATTTCAGTTGGATATCAGCTGATTAGCTTATATCAGCTTTGATACGGTATAATGGAGGGTCTTGTTTGCCCTGTTAGAGAAAGACAACTGTGTACACTGCAGTCTAGCCATGCAAGTGCTATGGCATATTGGATGGATGCAGCTACTTCAGTAATCCCCTGACTTTTCCTCTGGCACCACCATGAGGTTGACATTTGTGGTTAAGTCTGAAATATTTTTATTGGATGGATTGCCATGACATTTGGTGCAGACATTCACGTCCCCCCTCAGGATGAATTGTAATAACTTTGGTGATCTCAACTTTTCCTCTTGCATCAACATCAAGTTTTTAAGTTGTTGTTTATGAACAAATACTTGTACAAACAATGACTTTACAACTTTGAGTGTTACGTCCATAGACTGTATAAAATACTGCATGTAGCCACAGTGACATCACCCATTGGTTTGTGGACTCTGGTTTTGAAGCCTAGAGTTTGGCACTTTGGCCGACACCATCTTGGAGCCAGTAGTGACCATATTTGAATAGGACGATGGAGCTGTGAATGAGAGAAGGGTGGATCTGACTCAAAGACTGTAAAGATGGCTCACAGACAGCCCCAACCTTAAACACGCATAACTTTAAGCCTTAATAACATTTAAGCGGTTGAGTTATATAAAAATACACCACCTGTACAGTTGTCATGAATGTTGAAATTAGCTATAAAGGCCAAAATTGTTTTTTGTACCAGGGTATAAACATGTTTATTTCCGCTGTAAAATAGAGCATTTTACATGGGGGTCTATGGGGATTGATGTGCTACTAGAGTCGACCTCAAGTGGCCATTAGGGGAACTACAGATTTTGGCACTTCCTCATTGGCTTCATTTTCAACCCCAGAGGTTGCTGCTTTAACAGATGTTAACATAGTTTGCTAAGCTCACAGAGCTGCTAACATGTCTGTAGACCCTTCGTCTTGTTATTGAATTGACATCAATAATATCACACATTTAATTATAATTTACTGTTTAATTCTTCCCACCACTGAATGGGTGCAGTACTTGAGAGGCGTCTTCACCGTGTTAGTGATGCCATTCCTGGTGAAACAATGAATTCAACAGTAGCTTTTCTGAATGAAAAGGAGTCACTTTTAAAGGCCTTGTGATTAGCATGTAGGGGAATCTATAGCGATGAGGGTGCAGATTGCAACCAACTGAAGCTTCTCCTGTGTGCCAAGTGTGTTGGAGAACTACGATGGCCGACGTTAAAACACGCCCTTTCAACATGTTCTCACTCTGACCTCGTCAGACATCGAGGTTTGGTCATGGACTTTCCACGTCCACATACGACTTGCTAGGTACCCTCGGTGCGTTGGTTGTTGATGTTCTGGGACGCTGTGTCAACTTCTGCCTGTTACATGTGTTGTCTTCTTTTAAGATACACTTTTGCCAACACACACAAAAGAGCAGGGTTTGGCTTTACGATCTTATGGGACACAAACACCTTCCTCCTGGGTGAAAGTCAGTGGTTGTTGCACCCATCCACCACCCCTCCTGTCCACTCTAGTTGGACCTCAACTGCCTTAATGTTCGTCCTTGTCCTGCTGAGTTTCCCCCTGACACCATCAGGCACTGTTAACCAATAACGGCAACTGGCGCTGTATCATGCCAACATGACAAACAGCTTTTTTCGTCGGATTCTGACGCCAGAAGTCACTGGCCAAGCACCAGATTTCGATGACCTTGGAGTGAGATCCGGTTGGCCATATCCATAGCCAGTGTTTGGTTTGTCCTTTCTGGGCTACTGTCGAACAACATGGCGGACTTTGTGGAAGAGGACCTGCTCTGTACGTAGATAACTGCTCATTCTATGATAACAAAACAACGATGAGCAATTGAGTAAAGGTATGTTTTGAATCTAATATTGATTTTGAATTCAAAACTCATTATTATCATTTTACACTAAAGAATATGAGGTTGAGTTTTCTGCAGAAGTAAAAGCCCCCAAATTATGTTTACGTTCCATGCACATTTTACACCATCACCATCTGATACATCAACATAATAATTCAGAGTCTGCATTTTCCATTTGCTGTTCCTGATACCCAGTAAGGTCCTTTTTTCAGAGGTATTAAACAACATAAAAGAAGTGCTGTATTTTTTTCTGTGTAGTAAGAATAAGAAAAAGCTTCAAATAAAAATCAGAGTGCATCCTACTCAAATTTCATCTCCAGATACCCCAAGGATTTACACTTTGAAAAGTGCCAAGCACAAACACCTCAGCAGTGGCTGCTTAGCAACAACGAGAGAGACAAAAAAGGCTTTCCACTAAAGAAAGCTACATATAGATGTAATAATTCAAGCTCGACACAGCCATGCAAGTGTGCAGGAGTGCACTGACTTTTGAAAAAGCAGCCTTTCATAGAGCCTCGTGCCCGGGGAGCTCTACCTGCAGGCTACCACAGCATTTCAACTCAGATGTCACATTTGCACCCTTTGCTCCTGATAGTCTCTCAACGCACCATTAAATCTCACCAACGCCAGAACCGCAGACATGAACACATTCATTTCCCTTCACTTCAGCTTATTCAACCATTCCCTTCACATCCAGTATCATTTCCATTGCAGGCTGCTGGGATGGAGCTAACAGAGTGTAACAGGCAGAGACAAAGGCTTGGTTTCCTGTGTGAGCCAGCTCTGTAAATACACAGGTCTATTTACTTTACAGGTGCCGTGTGAGAACAATGCTGATGGCAACTCGCCAGCCAGTAGAGCTCTCTCTGGGCTGTTTACATCTCTGTACATGAGAGATAATACTGCTGTTTCACACACTTTTCTGAGTGGAGAGTTTAATTGGAAGCTTAGAAATTCTACCTGTCACTTAATGCTGTAATGGATGCCTAGAGTGGGCTATAATCATACGCTTGCATGCATTATGTTGTCACTGCATAAATTAAAAATAATAAAGTTACACTAATTTGTCACATGGATTAAAATTTCCTCTGCAGACCACTTAGTCTGATGCCATTCTCAGATAACATGCCGCACTGTAGCAGATGACATAACTTGACAGACACAGAGCTTTCATGTTACGTGAAGCAAAAATTTGAAGGGAGGAATTGACGAGCGCAGATCAAACACCAAATGAAGAGGCTCTACTCGAGCTTCCAGCTGGCAGCATCATTTCTGCAGTTTCCAGCAAAGCCATCCTCTCAGCAACCCCGTGGAGTGAAACCATATGATTGCTGTAAACGCCGGAGGGAAGGGAGGCTCGCTAATGTAAAGCAAGCAATTCCCTCTCCCAGAAGTGAGAGATAAAAAAGGAGCACAGGCAGAGTGAAGTCGTGTTTGAGGATAATGGGGACCAATCTCTTACATTTTTCAGAACGCACAAATGTTACTTTTGAGACAAAGAAGTTATATATGGTGATACTACTGGTGATATAGTGTGGTATATAGCCATTGTAACATATATAACATATCAGTCCATGCAATACGGTTGGGTATACCAGCTGCCACTCCCCTTACCTGCATTACTTACTTCCCTGTCATTGGTATAGTGGTAATAGACGAGATGGGCGTACAGCTTGATATAGTCTCCTATACACCCTCTGGCCACTGTGTTGAACCCCGTTTTGCCTTCAGACCTGCCTTAATTCTTGATGGCATAGATTCAACAAGGTGCTGGAAACATTCCTGAGAGATTTTGGTCCATATTGACATGGTGACATCACACAGTTGCCGCAGATTTGTCAGCTGCACATCCATGATGAGAATCTCCCATTCCAGCACATCCCAAAGGTGCTCTATTGGACTGAGATCTGGTGACTGTGGAGGCCATTGGAGTACAGTGAACTCATTGTCATGTTCAAGAAACCAGTTTGAGATAATTTGAGCTTTGTGACATGGTGCGTTATCCTGCTGGAAGTAGCCATCAGAAGATGGGTACACTGTGGTCATAAAGAGATGGACACGGTCAGCAACAATACCCAGGTAGGCTGTGGTGTTTAAACCATGCTCAGTTGGTACTAAGAAAATCTCCCCCACACCATTACACCACCACCAGCAGCCTGAACTGTTGATACAAGGCAGGATGGATCCATGATGCCAAATTCTGACCCTACCATCTGAATATGGCAGCAGAAATCCAGACTCATCAGACCAGGCAACGTTTTTCCAATCTTCTATTGTCCAGTTTTGGTGAGCCTGTGTGAACTGTAGCCTCAGTTTCCTGTTGTTAGCTGACAGGAGTGGCAACTGGTGTGGTCTTCTGCTGCTGTAGCCCATCTGCTTCAAGGTTGGACGTGTTGTTGGTTCAGAGATGGTCTTCTGCAGACCTTGGTTGGAACCAGTGGTTATTTGACTTCCTGTTGCCTTTCTATCATCTTGAACCAGTCTGGCCATTCTCCTCTGACCTCTGGCATCAACAAGACATTTTGGCTCGCTGGATATTTTCTCTTCTTCGGAACATCCTCTGTAAACCCTAGAGATGGTTGTGGTGAAAGTCCCAGTAAATACTCAGACGAGCCCGCCTGGCACCAACAACCATGCCACGTTCAAAGTCACGTAAATCACCTTTCTTCTTCTGATGCTCAGTTTGAACTTCAGCAGGTCGCCTTGACCATGTCTACATGTCTAAGTGTATATTCCATGGCTTTTTGGTTGAAAGGTGGGTATACTTTAAACAGCCAGATTGCCACCAGAAAAAGAGCTTGGTATACCCTGTATACCTGCGTATACCCTCCACTACACCACTATCACCTGTGTGTCCATAAGAGTAAGACTTCCTCTAGACTTTCAAAATGAATGATAAAGTCAGATATATTTCACTGTCTCTGGCCCTCTGTCTAACAGAGTCATGCTGGACAGACTGTTCCCAGCTCATCAGATAAAGAACAGGAGCCAAAATTATATAGATGAAAGAGTTTGAAACTACGTGACTTTCAAATTATGATTATACCCCAGCTCTACTGAATTTCCCTTTTCAGAGTTTCCATCTGAGGACAAAGTGAATGATTTTATGTCTAAAGTAAGTGATAACAGTAATCTACTTATGAATTTGTGTGTCCGTATGAATTTCAAACACCTTGACAGTTACTGAAACTTTTTTGGGCGTGTCATCTGAGTTAATGTACACTGACTATTGTGTATGCAGTGAGTGTTACTGATACAAATCAAACCTGAAGTGAAACCTGTTTGAAACAGGCATGATGATGATGACTCACTTTTAAAAGGGAAATACAGAATGAGCTCTCACATCCGCTTATACATAATTATATGTTGCTTGAATAAAAATATCTTGGGTGAGGTAAAAGTTCTAGAACATATTTTTTTCTGTTCATATTTTATGAAAATTCACAATTGGTTTGTTCTTGTAATTTGTTCTTCACGCCACTGGATGGCGACAGTGAGACAAAATCTAAATTTAATAGTGGTGTCCAAGATTAGTGCATGTTTCATGTTGGTCAGGAGGGATTTGGGGCAAATTGTATATAATAAGGCAATAGTGCCAAATCTGAGACCACAGCAGATCATGTCATGCACAAGAGGAATCAGCGGTTGGCTCTCTGAACAACTTGGGTTCTGGGAAAAATGAGGACATAATCAGTGGAAGGGTTTCAGTAGTGAGACCACTTTCTCATCAGTGACAGTAAAGGCTGAGTTGTTTCAGTGATGCAGTTCCATGATGGTGAATCGTGACACAAAAAGTCAATTTTAATTTCAGAAGAGTGTCAGGCTGTGTTTTTAAACATCATATATGGGGCAGACTGGGATAAGGTGAGTGAAGATGATAGCTTTTCTGATGTTCTTGAGTAAACTGTGCAAAAATACAACAAAGGAAGACAGAAAACATCACACCGCCATGCTTTTGTTTATACGGGATTGTGAGGAAAGTTACCCCTCTACCTCACTTCTCTTTTGGAATGCAAATCCATCTCTCATCACACATTCATTTTCTGTACACCCTGGACAGGTCACCAGACTATCACAGGGCTGACACATAGAGACAGACAACCATTCACGCTCACATTCACACCTACGGACCATTTAGAGTCACCAATTAACCTGCATGTCTTTGGACTGTGGGAGGAAGCTGGAGTACCTGGAGGAAACCCACGCTGACATGGGAAGAACATGCAAACTCTGCACAGAAGGGCTCCCCTACCCTGGGGTTGGAACCCACTCATCCAGATTCAAAGCAGGAACCCTCTCACTCTGAGGCAACAATTCTAACCACTGCACCATTGTCTCACCCCATCATACATGCTTACAGGGATTTTTATCTCTTGAAACTCTCCAGATCAGGACTGAGTTCAATAAATTAGCTTTTAGTCTTTTGCACCAAAATAATGGAACAAGTTACACAATTGACAGACATGATAGTTTTTATTGTTTTTATTATTGTTGTTATGTATCTGTCATTTACGGCAGATTTTGCTCTTGTTATATACATTTTTTGTCTGTTTTATTTTATTGATGTTAAGAACTTTTGATAGACAACACTGCTAGTTACTTGTTTTCATGGACTTTTTTTTTGTCATTTTATTGCAATGCTACTCTCATATATTTTTATCCTTGTGGCCTAGGGGTAGGCAACCTGCAGCCACATGTGGCTCTTGGGACACTCTCCAGTGTCTTAAAATACAATGGAAATAAATAACTAAACAGCAAAAAAATAACAAAAATCAACAGTAGGTCTGTGTCACTGTTATGTGTGATGAATAACTGTTTTTGTATTATTTCAGTTTCATCATTCAGTTTTCATCATTGTTACAAACTGTAAACATTTGTACCTTATACACCAAATAAAAAAATGTTTTAAAAATTTTGTCAACTAAAATGTGTTTCATACGTCTACATCCTTAAGGAGGAGGAGGTTCAGGAGGTGGTCTACTATCATGGGCATCAGTCAGAACGCATTAGCCACTGAAACTTTCCTTTTGCACACAAAGATTTATTTCTGAACTCAAACTGCAATTAAACATACAGGGGGAGCAAACACACATAGGTTGTGAATCAGCACTGCTGCACCATGTGAGGATGAAGACAGAATGAGTGCAGTGGTGGTCACGGTTTAAATAGAGGTGAGCAGGTGAACTCAGTCAGGTTAATGAGTGAACAAAGACTGAAAGGAACCAATCAGTGCCGAGGAAAGGGGAGGACAGGAAGTGAATTAAGTGAGGGAAAGTGTCAAAATGCCGAAATAAAGAACATGGCAGTCTTTACTACAGCCACCTTTTATTCTAAATTAATGAATAAAGGTGAAGTCAGAGTGTTGCTGTAAAAAAGAGCTTATAGTGCTCAGTCAGTTTTCCCTGAATAAACAATGGTTTGATGATGATGATACAGTTGAAACAGGTGAATGCAGATATGCAAAATAATTTAGAATTCAGAATTTATTTCGGTCTTCAAATAGAAATAAGAACATCATGTATTAATCTACAAATTCATGTAAATTAAGTCACAACCTCTCACAGAAAATGGCAGATACTTAAAAAGTACAGCGCAAAACATTACAGTAAAGTCATTTAACATAACTTAGACACTTGCAGTGTGAAAAAGGAGAAGGCTGATGCTACAGCTTGTAACACCTACACTTTTAACAACATATCATTTGAAGCAATCAACACCAAAACAGGCAAACAGAGACAAAATACAACACACCTTACACACTTTAAGCTCCTGTACCCTGGTCTTCTACGTCAGTATTACAGTCTGATCATCCAGTTTCATATTTGGCCAATACATTAATAATGTTCTACATGTTTTCAGTTCCTCACTACAACTATTCCATAAACTCTCTCCTTTAAATGAAAACACAATGTAGTTTGGTGTTGGTCATCACTAGTGGTTTATAATAATAATTGTTATTTCTTCTCTGTACATAATTTGAGCTGGTTTAAAGTCGACCAAATCTTCAAATTTAAGAGTTTTTAGTTTAATAAATAATGAGTTTGTTGGTTGTCTGTGTGAGGTTGTGTTCACAATTCTTATGGCTCGCTTTTGAAATATGAAAATTGTATTTGTTTCATATGTATTTTCCTACAGTCTCTCATGATGCGCAATGTACAGCAGAATAAATGAACAGTATGAGGGGTATAATGAGGCTTGATTTGAAAGATCTTTGCAGTTGACTCTGAAATTTTTCAACAATACTATATGAAGTTCAGTAAAACAGCAATAAATAGTAAATAAATAGTATAAAAATATGTTTTTTATTTATTTATTTAACCTTTATCTAACCAGGAGGCAGCAGATCACACATTTAAACACATTTAAATGCAACAAATACAACATATAATACAAAAATCCACAATAAAACAACAACTTTTCAAACACAGTGGCCTCTCATGAAAAACAAGCACGTGTCTCATTCTTTATGATGCCCTTAAATTCATTGATAGATATGTGTTTTTAATTTTAGATCTTTTTGGAGGTTGTTCCATGTCCAAGGTGCAGAGTAGGAAGATGCAGTTTGCAGGAGGTTTATTAATATGCCCGGTGTCACTGGTGTAATTATAACAGCCATAATAATGATACTAATGTGGATATTCTATTTAATTTGATGCCACTTGTCTGCCACATTGCAGCACTGTCAGTGAAAGATGTCACACATAGGCCACCACATTGTGACAGTGTTCCTGAGTCAGACTGTTCCGTGCTGTGTTCTGCTTCCAGGAGACAAATTTCCGTCTAAATTAACAATGATTTTGCAAAAAATAAAACAATAAAATAGCTAGTTTGGTCGGGTTTACCCTCAGTAACATCTCTGAGAACTGATCCACACAGGCGTCCTCATACTGTCTGCCCCGCCCACATGCCATCCACGCTTCACCCCATTGGTTTAAAATTCAAGGAAGCGCTCTTAAATCGAGATCTGATTGGCTCACTGGAACGTCAATCACTCTTCCCGGTCGGTCTATGCAAATCAGCGAATAGATGCGGAACAGGAGGAAGGAGAAAGAGAGCATAGTGGGCATAAATAGGTAGAGGAGGCGGACGAGAGTTGCCCTTCATCGTTTTAGCTCAATTTTAAAACTGCTGCGGGCCCGCTGTGTCATTTTATCGACTTGGACCGGGATATATACGGAGCCGCGGGGAAAATGGCGCAGCCGGACAGCAAGAAGATCTTCTTTGAGAACCTGTCGGGAGCGGGGAAAGCCATCGCGGTGCTGACGAGCGGAGGAGATGCTCAAGGTAAAGTGTGGAGTGACACTTGATCTGTGTCAGTGTGAGCGGGCCTATAGAGGGCGGAAATACACCTCTTCTACCGTGAGATGCCCGTGAAGTGTCGTGTAATTGTGACAGTGTCCAGAGCTTTGCGCAGCAGCTAATTGCATAACAGTTGATTAGTGAAGTAACGTTAACGACCATTCATTCAGGAAGCCCGCCGGTTAGCATGCTAACATGTCTCATCTTGCTAGCCGGCTAACAGCAGCATCCTCTGGCACCGGTTTCCTGGCATGTCCGTCGCTACACACGGTGACAGCACTTTAAAGAGCTGCCAAGCTCGAGATGTGTCGTCTTTAAATATTCACATTCAATTTATTAGCGCTGTGTAACACACAGGCTCATGTTACCATTTAATTAACCCGGTTTAATTAATTTGGACGCAGCAGTGACCGCTATAGAGGAGCAGGCCACTGCACTGCGGCTTGAAGAATGGCCTAACTAAGTGGTCGACGTGACAAGCAGGAACACGCATAGAGACTGTAAAGGCATCCCTAACATGTGTCCTGTAAGAGAGGACATGATGCTGTGGTTAGGCAGCAGTCACGCTGAGGGCCAGCGGTGGATGCCTGTATCCTGCGTACGTGATGAGCTGCGCATACGTCTCTCCCACTCAGGCTTACATCATAGAGGAAACACCAGCTCAGCCTCTCTTCATCCAACAGAAACATCGTGTGCATTCACACAGTAATGAAATGAGTTATGTAATGAGTAATACAGTGCTATAAGTTAAGCATAAAGCAGTAGTTTATTGTATTCAGAATGACTACTGCAACACAATGATGAACAACTACATCAGAATTTACAACACTGTCACACGTGACACTTCGATTATAGCACATGCTTTTGGTTAAGGACTTCCTCTGTACATCTTCTGATCAGTCATACCATGATTATGTAATTAAATGAACTAAATTTAACACTGACTTTTACATATATGATGCAGCAAAACACAATTTAATAGTGTTGTGAGGATACTGGAATTTCTGACTTTGATAAAACACCTTGAGAAATATCTATTTGACAGCATTTTTGATACCGCAGAGAAAACTGACATTGAAAGCATATAATTTTATTTTATTTTCTTTTAATCAAAAGATAAATGTAAACCACATGTAGCCCAGTCTATAGGGACCTGGGTTGGGAACCAGAGGGTTGCCGGCTCAAGTTCCCATCCGCACTAAATTTGGAGTGTTGATTGGTAACTGGAGAGGTGCCCCTTCACCTCCTGAGCAAGGCACCGAACCCCTGTCCATGGGCAGCCCCGCTCACTCTGACATCTCCACATTTAATTCATGTATAAGTACCGTTTGTGCATGTGTGTGTATTTTGGGCCTGTGTGTATGACAACAGAGTGAAAAATTGATTGATTGATTTGATTTTTTTTATGGTTGGTAGCAGATAACTGCAGAATGATTATAGTTTAAAGTCTGCCTGTAATGCCTTCTAATGGTCCATTTTTACAGCAGACATTTTGACATGTGATAACAGGAATATCCATCTAAGTGTCAAGGTGAGCCGTGACAGTTAGCCTGCATGCACAATAGACAAACCAAAGCAACTAAATGGAATTCAGCCATAAATAAGTTTATTATTTACACCTGTGCTTTCCCTGCTGTGACATGTCCAAAGGTCTTCTTTAAAAAGGGTGTCTCAGAAGTCACCCTGTTTTGTTTAGCTTGCACTCTTGACTTTCTGCCCTTCCCTTCCCTTCTAACAGGAAGCACCACTGCAGTTCTCTAAATGCAACTGAAATCGCCAGCCAAGTTATCCACATTATAGCTCTCCTCGGCTCAGGGGAAATGAAGCCTCTTTGGCTTTAGAATTAGAGTTTGCTGTTGGCACACACATGAACGTATACACAACGGAAAAAAAACACACGGAGCTGGCCCCAGAGCACAGCAAAGAGGCAGCGGCATGCATGACAGGAACTGAATGTCAGTGTCAGAGGGCATTGTGTTGCCTTGGCTTGGTCTTTTCACTCAGTTTGCACAAGAAAGCTTCAGTTATGCAGAATGAGGGGGACACACGTGATGACTTTCAGCTCTGATAAACACCTCACAGCATGACAAGAAATATGAATGATATGTTTCTTCAATAATATTTACATTTTATATTTGTCTGGTCTCACTTTCTTTGTCTGTTTCTTCCGTCCTCTTTCACTGTGATTAAACCAGGCCGTACATTTGAAATAGTTATGAAATGAGACAGGAAGTTGAGGGCAGTTACAGTGGACAGTACGATGACTAGTTGGTCCCCTGCTTCTAATGGTTATGAGTGCTTTTTTGGGTCTGTGAGTGTAGGAATGTGAGAAAAAAAACACACATCTCTGAAGGGTTTTTACTTCTCACTATAATTCACCAAATACTTTCCACTGCTCCTCACTTCCACTGCTGTCGTCTCCACTGCCCCACCAGCCTAACCCTTTGTGTTGCTTGGTAACAGCACTGCCATTAGATCTGCAGTGTTCACCGGTTTGTGCACAGAAAGGAAACCCAGTCCTTTCTTCTGTTGTTTTTATCTCCCCCAGTCAGCCAAGTCTCTGACTGCCCACTGTGGGTAAAGTGTTACCCATTATTCCCACTGTATGTGTTGAAGCTAACTTGGCTTTGGCAGTCGAGTCACACAGCAGTACCTTAATGGTTACTGAGTACACTTGGACTAACCACAAAATAACTGCGAGGCTGTAGGAGGGGCTGGGAAACCTTCTGACCAAAAATGGCAGTGTGCTGGAGTGAAGGGGAAAAAAGAGCCAAGCAATAGATAGGAGTATAAACATAGAAACCCTACAATTACACACACACTTACACACATTGTCTCACACGTACTTAAAGAAAGGGGTTTTACTGCTGCAGTTGTGGCAGAGATAAAATTAATATCCACACAGCAACTGTGGAACAGCCATGCAAATCAGGATTTTACAGTGGTTTCCTCCAGCTGTATCACATGTTTCCCCTCTTTAAAGTTCATTTATCTACCCTGTTCATCACTGCAGTGTTGCACAAACTTTGTTTTATTGTTAAAATCACTTTTTTGTGTTGTTTTTCCTCAGGGATGAATGCTGCTGTGCGTGCCGTGGTTCGAATGGGGTTATATGTGGGAGCAAAAGTTTATTTCATACACGAGGTGAGCTCCTGGTTTGTGATTTTTGCCACTGTTCGTGGCTTATTTTATGCTTTATTAGAAACGGACCCAAAGTAGGAAAACATAATTTATTTTCTGCATAAAGCAGAAGGTTAATGTGTAATTATTAAACTATTTTTTGCTATCTAGCACATGCACTCTAGATATTGGAAGCAATAGCGAGTATTCAAAATCAATTCCATGAAGGGATGGCTGCACTATACCGCTGAATATCAACAGCAGTAGGATTTCAGTCTACATCGAGGAACACAGGGATGTTTATTATCACATAGCAGATGTTAGAGGAGCTTTGGTGAGGGCCCGTGCTCTGCTTGCTCAGCCTGTGATCCCTTCTGTGCAATCTGTGCATGTCATGGACCTCTCCGCTCAGTGTGTCGTTACGTAACTGACTTGAGGCTTTAACAGATGCCTGGTATGAAACTCCCCTCCCACTCAGGTACCACTGTACTCTGTGTGTTCTCCCATATGCTCCTAGAGAACACTGTGTGTGGTCAGACAAACTTTAAACCAGCCAAATTAAATTAAATTTATACTCCTCTCTGTTATGGCATTATTTAATTCTGAGTGATAATGATCTACAGATGGTCCACATCACTCCAACTGTTAGCAAAATGTTTGGAAATCTCTGGTATGTATGTATCAAGAAACATGTTCTCTTTTTTTCAGGGATATCAGGGCATGGTGGACGGTGGAGAGAACATAAAGGAAGCCACATGGGAAAGTGTCTCCAGCATGCTACAAGTGGTGAGTAATTATTGAAGGCAGCATTCCACATATCTAACGCATTAGGGCACTCAAGACGGACATGCAGGTCATGTGGCTACAAGATAAGGTTGTTCTGTGGTTAGAGAGGTTGTCTCCGAACATCCCAGCAGCCATTGTGTGTGTGTGTTTATCAGCAGTGTTTACTCTTGTCATGTCCTCAAACAGGACACTGAACACAATGCTGTACTAAGTACACAGAACCGAGATGTAAAAAAAAAGGAAGCTGAGTGACTGAGGTGACTGGTTCACACCTGTCGTCATCAGGGTGGGACTGTTATCGGCAGTGCCCGCTGTAAAGAGTTTCGCACCCATGAGGGACGCCTGAAGGCAGCTCACAACCTGGTGCAGCAAGGCATCACCAACCTGTGCGTGATCGGTGGAGATGGCAGTCTGACGGGAGCTAACCTGTTCAGGGAGGAGTGGAGCGGGCTGCTGACGGAGCTGGTGGAGCAAGGTACTGAGAAAAGACTCAGTAAAAACTTCCTCTTTTACCCTCATTCTGTTTTTTAATGTAGGATGTGCTCACTGTTCTGAAAACCCTGCAGTAACTGCATGTGGTTTTGTTCCAAACCACATTGTTCCCTTACAGATTTATTTTCCATACAGACTCACTGTAACACTTCACAGTATTGGCAGACATTTCTGTTCGTAGGTTGGATATTTTGCACACCCCACATCCTCCCTTACTCTCCACTAGAACATTCTGTATTAGCTCTCCACTACTGTTTTTTTCCGTTCTCATTCTGTCTGCTTTTTTTATGAACTCCTGCCTCTTCTGTCAGTAAATTTAGGATGGCTTAAGTCGAGACGAGCCCAGATGTGACGTCTTTTTCACACTCTTTCAGATGAGCCGATGTTCCCCATTAACTTTTATTACTGAGTTGATGAATACAACCTTTTGTAAAGTCAGGATATGTATCTGATATTGCCAGATTAAATACATACAAATTTAGTCACCTTAAAATCTTGACAGCACGCAAAAACATGCTTACCACGAAACTTCAATTAAAAGCCTGGTCCCTTTACTAGCCCAGTGCGGCTACACATTTTGACAAATTAACGCCGGTCTCAATTAGACAGTCCCTCCAGAAAATCACAAACTTGTGATCACAACGTCATCGGTCGCTAATGGCATTGCAGTATGGAGAAATGCTCTGTACTGTACAGAATTTGCACTGTTTAAATGCATACAATATGTGTTGAATGTATTAAAATGTTATGTTTAGGGGCGTCGGTCACGTAGTGGATAGTGCCGGCACCCCATGTACAGAGGCATTGCCTTGCTGCAGCGGCCGCGGGTTCGAATCCGGCTCACAGCCCTTTGCTGCATGTCAGTCCCCACTCTCTCTCTCTGTCTCCTCATTTCACTCACTGTCCTGTCATAAAAGGCAAAAAGCCCACAAAAATAATCTTAAAAAAAATGTTATGTTACAGAAGATGTAGCTTACATATTTTTTTACAGTCACATTGCCTGGTTTGAGAGCTACAATATTCACTCAGGATTTTTTGCAACGTTATTGGAGTCCATGTTTTGAAACTAATTAAATAAAACTAAAGAAGAGAACTATAAAAAACATGTTCTTCGGATGTATAAAACAGGTTGTTGGCTACCTCAAATTATGTGTCCATTCCTCAATTACCCTGTAAATTATTCATATTCCTGTAGTCCGTAAGGGTCCTCAGATCAAAAAGGGTTTTTCATAAAAATATTTGAAGTTGTGATAACTGTTTTAACTGGACAAAGTGGTGTGCCAGGTATCTTAGTCCTCTGTGATGTGCTGTCTGTCGGAGCTAGATCAAATTAATTTAATATATTATGAGCAACAGTTTTATGTGACAGGAATTAAAGGCCTATCCCAAATAAAGGCCTGTTGATTTCAGTGATTTTAAGTAAATAATAGCCGGGGCTATTAACTGAAGTTTTACGGTAAGTCAAATAGTCACTTTAATGTGAAGGGGTTGGTATTGTAAATCAGTGATGAAGAACTGTTCAGGATTTTCTCTTATCTCAGCAGTTTCCAATGCTGCTCACGCTGTCATATTTTGACAACAAGCTGTGGGAGGACCCTGCCCGAAATTACTGTAGGGATACATTTGAAAACAGAGCAGGCACTGGTTCAACCTTAACTTCCTGATCCTTTCAGGTTTGATCGAAGCCGATGCCGTTCAGAAGTATTCAGCCCTTCACATCGTGGGGATGGTCGGCTCCATCGATAACGACTTCTGCGGCACTGACATGACAATCGGCACCGACTCTGCTCTGCACAGAATCATCGAGGTGGTGGACGCAATTATGACAACCGCACAGAGGTGAGGGGGGAGATAGAGCAGCTGTATTTGTTTATGTATTTATTGCTGTTATAGTTTCTGAGGACAAGAGCGGAAGCACATCCTAAACTGGCAAATAAAAGTCATGCAAAGTTCATTTGAAGTCCTAAATAGGATATTTTGTAAATACTGCTTGAAAATGCCGTGGTTGTTTAACAAATTTACGCTCTAAGCAGAATATCAGTGTATATAAAGTAAAAATAAAACATAGGCTCCACTGCTTCCATATCATGCAATTGCATATCAAACATATCACCATGTTTAGGCTACATTCAGCATCATCTTTCAAATGTCTGTCCTTGAATATGTCAGTGTTGTGCTGTATTAATCAAACGCACTGCTAAGCCGAATTTTCTGTTCTGATCTTCCAGTCACCAGAGAACGTTTGTGTTAGAAGTCATGGGCAGACACTGTGGGTAAGAATGCTTATGGTGAACCTAATATCAAAACTAAAATCATCATTCCTAAGATAGAGACCATATCAACTCTGTTTATATACACAGTGTTCTGTCTGTGTGTTTTACCCCAGCTACCTGGCCTTGGTGAGCGCCCTGGCTTGCGGAGCAGACTGGGTGTTGATCCCTGAGATGCCCCCAGAGGACGGCTGGGAGGAGAAAATGTGTCAAAAACTGTCTGCGGTAACACAATCCTTTTTGTTCCCCACAGTAAACCCAGCGAACCGCAGAGTACCAGTGTTGATGCAGTGTATTGCCTCTGAGTCGTCTTGTTTTACATGATTCTGCACAACCTTTCAGTTTTCTGCCAAGGAGAGAATCCTGATTCTTTTTTTAATCAGAGAAGGAAAGTGTTTTGTCTGTCTTTGCCTGTGTTTTTCTCTGCTGTGGACACATGCCATTGTTCTATGATTCAGACCCGTTCCAGGGGCACAAGGCTGAACATTATCATAGTTGCAGAGGGAGCCATTGACAGGCATGGGAAGCCTATAACCTCTGGTTTAGTCAAGGATGTGAGTACCTGAGTGTAAAGAAGGGGAAGCCAGAAGCAAGGAGACCCGACTGATGGAACACAAAAAGCCTAAACGTTCTGCAGTACGATTCTTTCACAGTTTGTTTGCCATGATAGTTAACATCAGATCTAACAGGATGCTAATGTAAGTGAGGAGAAAAAGCTCCATCTTGCTCCTGGTTTGAAACCACAATGCTGCATGCTAAGACCACAATGATGCAGTGCTGACAGGCAATAAGGTTGGCAGGATATTGCTGAGTGCAAACACAAGCTCCAGTGACGTCTGTCGTCTTCTCGGCTCCCCGGCTGCTCGCATCGTCTGGTCCCCGTGCTTCTGAAAGCCCATGTCACAGCCGCAGTCTCAGTTTTTCTGTCATGTTGTTTCTCCACCAACCCTCCTTGTAGAACCGGGCAGTGATGAAAAGGCTGAATATCATAATTGTAGCCGAAGGGGCGATTGATCGTAACAACAAGCCCATTACCACTGAGTATGTCAAGAATGTAAGTACAGAGCTCTGTGTTGAAGTGTGGCAAGTGCCCGCTTGGACTGCCTCCTGTATGACCTCTACTCCTGTACTGCTGCCCTGGTGTGGCTTTGATTCTGTTGCTGTGTTTCTGGAGCACTCTATCAGACACATTCTCTAGTTTGGTAAGATGGCTTTCACGATACTACTATGGCTGTAAAACACTGAGTAGATACCCTCACTAAACCTCACACCCAAACACCCAAACATTCGTGAAGTCCAACTTTCTAACTACCTCAAACATAGTTGTCTTGGGTATTTTTTTTAATTTACTATGGGTATGATTTGACACTGTAAATACGTCATAGAGATTATCACTGTATGCCGCGACCTTGCACTAACTGTTCTTCATCTGAAGGGAAACATTTTGTTTTTCTTGTACAGTTCACTCCGAGTTTCTCCATTTGATGTGTGACTTCCTGCTTGGGATCTTCTGTGATGTTCAGTATCAGCTAAGAGCTCCCCGCTAACATGACTGAAAAATTAGAATGGCTTGCTTGTGCTTTGCCGTTTCCCCTTCTCTTCATCTTTTCTACTGTTTGTGTTTCGGTGTGTGATGTGCCTGTTTATGTCATGTATGTACGTTTGGATCCGTTTGGACAGAGTTTTGCACTTAGATGTTGTACTAATATGCATGAGATAAATTGGCACCATTTCACATTGAGGATACATCAGATACATTTTCAATAACATTTCCTATTAGAGTAATACCAGAGTATAATGCTTCAGTACTTGCTAAGACCCGTGCATTGTATCCTCCTAGCTTGTTGTCAAGTGCTTGGGTTTCGACACACGAGTGACAATCCTGGGGCACGTGCAGCGAGGAGGGACGCCATCTGCTTTTGACCGCATCCTGGTAGGTCCACTACTTTTTGATGATTCAGTTATTCATGTTAGTCCTTTGTCAAGCAAAATACCAAATATGTGCTGGTTCCAGCTAGTCAGATATCAGGATTTAGTACTTTTCTTTATCACATATGACAGCGAAGGGAATTTTTTTGTGATTTGGACTTACGATGGACTAAAACATGCTATCTAAATAGATCATCGCAGACTGTGGAAATTGTAGTCGGGCATTTATGTAAGGATAGACCGATACATCGGCCGGCCGATATATCGGGCCAATATTTGAGGTTTTTTTACTTGTATCGGCATTGGCCGATACGCGCGTGGGTTCGCGGATTTATTTTTCCCTGGCATGATTTACAGACAGGCATCCACGGGCAGCTCTGTGTTGCCGGAAGACCCTGCAGCGCACATGCAGCGAATCCTACTGTGTACAGTAGTTGTTGTTTTATTTATGCTTCAGCTTAAATATTTGTTTATTTTATAAAGACATTACTGGAAGATTTAAGAGCACTGAACTCTCTTTTTTATTTGAATGTATAATAATAATAATATTCTACCTGTTCTACCTCAACTTTCCATCTTGTTTTAGTATTTTTTACTGTTCAATAAATGTTTCTTATTTTAAACTTGAGACCTGTAATATTTGTTATCATTGTGTCATTTTTTTGATGTAAATTGAGGGAGCAAAAGCAGTATCGGCCCCAAATATTGGCTCAAGAAAATCGGCAGTCCATAATCGATCATCGGCTAAGGGTGATGGAAGAAAATCGGCATCAGCCCTAAAAAATCCATATCGGTCTATCCCTACATTTATGACTATTTTGTGATATCTTTTAGACAAGTCAGTTAATTAAGAATATAATCATTAGATGCAGCCATAATAGAAAATTGATTTCATTGATTTTAGAATAGCAAATGCATGTGCCCGCATAGCGTTTTTCTCTGGCAGAAAAGCACTGGCAGGGTGCAGAGGAGCACTGCATCCTAATGCCGGGGGCGTTTTTGTTTCTTTCAAATGACTTTTTATTACTTATCAATAATGGACAAAAGAGTTATTGTACGAGGGGTTTTCAAAAAATTCCTAGCAGGGACGACGCACTTTGGATTTTCTTTAGATCTATACAAGACATGATGTTCCTAAGCGCGGCTTTTTTAAAGAAGCGCTGCACGTGGGTTTTGTTTCTTTGACAATATCTTGACGGCAACATTAGCTAGGTGCTTACATAATGCTACGTTAACAGAAGGTTGACGACACTGCTAACAACAAGCTTACAACCAGGGTGTCTGCAGGGTCTTAAAAAGTATAATAAGTTGATAAATCAAATGTCAGAAAATTAAGGCCCTTAAAAAGCATTAAAAAGTCTTAATCGCGATTTTATGAAGTATTAAATTTTCTTGGCATTCAAGCTTTGACAAAAAGTATCCATGAATATATAATTTATTTTCCTCCTCGTGACTATTACAAACAACGATGTGTAGGTAGGCATACTTGGACTGCCACCCGGGGCCGTGCACGTACCTGTGCGACATCACGCGACGGCGCACGGTCTTAAAAAAGTCATAAAGGTATTGAAATTAACCTCAGGATTCCTGCATATACCCTGACAACACACACAGTGATAAAAGCACAACTGTCACCAGAAATATTCAGTGTCCAGCCGATCTCCCACAAAGCTTTTCTGTATTTGTTGGGATAGTTTCTGACTGACATAACCTATTAAAGGAACATTTAATTGAAGCTGTTTTTCAACCACACTCATGCCATAGGACCAAAAAAAACACACCTCAAAGATTTTCAGATGGGTTTAATGGTGAAAATGAGCTGTATCACTTCTGGAAATAAGGACCTCCGGACGGCACTCTGTCAGAAGACTCCACTCGCAAATATCATGGGACTGAGCTCGAAGTGCGAAGCGCTGTCAATCACAAAAGGGGTTCAGCTTTTTAGACAATTCCTCCAATCATCATGCATACACCGAGCGTCCTCTACCGCTCCATTAGGTCCCAGGGAAGCTGAGCCTCCCTGGAAGTGACGATTTTGTCGCATTTATCCAATGACCGTCTCGCTTTGCTGCATGAAAAAAACCTGCTCAGCGCTGTCTCATAGGAATGCTTGGAGGCTCCGCGTCCACCGTGCTGACACGAGAATGTATGACAGGGAGGTCGCATTTGAAAACTGGTGATAAAAAGCTGATGTTTGAACATCATAGACATGATGTGAAACGTATCCTAGCACATGTTTAATGCAATGTAAATTCTTATTTTAATGTAAATTCAATAGTGCATATTTGACGATTTCTTCTGTGAAAATTTAGGGGAAGTTCAGCCTCCCTTGTTGTCTCAGAGCGATCGCCCCCGCATACAGTTAGGAATGACAGTAAAGAAGTGTCAGTGACGACACCGGTGCCCTTCTGTAAAGTTCAGAGATTTCCAAGTAGAAGCGCTCGCAGATGCTGCACAGTGAAATCAAAGCACTCTGATAAAAAGATGATGGGGAACCATCTTTTCTCCAGACAGCTGCGTACGCTCTCTTTTCATTGAGAACAACTGAAAAAGGTGGTGCTCAAATGTGATTTATCTGACTACAGTTCACATGCTTGACCTTTTACAAGCTGCAACATTTATAGAAGAAATTCTTCAAGTGTTCACGCTTTAAACCTGTTGTACACCGTGTGCTCTGTTTGAGGTATTTTGGTCAGAATAGTCCAGTTGTCCAGAGCACTTCCTGTTTAATCCTGTGTGTGTCTGAGGAGAAATGGCCTTAGGTTTTAGGTTAAGCACATTAACAGATTTATGGCTGAGCACATGAAGCACAGCATCACAAACAGTGAGTGACAAATCTCCTCATGTTTACCAAAAACCAATTAAAGAATGAGGCAAAGAAAAAGAAAAGATGAGAAAATTTTCTCCACTTTTGTGTCACAATCCTTAGATTTGGGGAAGAATGTGTTGGTGAAGAGAAACATGTGTACAGGAGAAACAAAGAATGTTTTGATATTGAGGATGATGCAGTTTTAATCTGTGTGTGTTTGCTTACACAGGCCAGTCGTATGGGCGTGGAGGCTGTTCTTGCCCTTCTGGAAACCACAGCGAACACGCCAGCCTGTGTTGTCTCTCTGTGCGGTAACCAGTCGGTGCGCCTGCCTCTGATGGAGTGCGTACAGATGGTAAGAACTGGACTGGGCTGGAAACAGGCCAAGACTGCCGCACATTTAACACACACACGAAAACACGTCTTTACAAACGTATGGAAGGTGCAGAGAAAGAAACTGCAAAGCACATACTCTGGAAAATGACTCTGCTGGACTCGGAGCGGTGGAGTCAAGGGGGACGAGTTGGAGGAGCATTAAACAAGGATGACAAACAGCACAGCCCATTGGGCCTGAAGTGGCGCTAATGTTCACAAGAGAGTCGTATTGTTTGAGAGGCAGTTGTGTCTGGTTAATGATTATCTGAGGCATTTGGCCGGGTTGGCGACGACTGCCTGCTGGATGATGATGTAATGGCAACCCATCTCTATAGAAACACACAAAGAGGCTTTATTGTTGTACTCGCGTGCCATGTTTGAGTTTTGACAGAACTCAAGGGAAAATCTTGCCGCAGTTTTCTTCTATTTTCGGATTTTATGAAGTGGTTCAAGGAATACAATTGTGTTACAGGTTGAAACAAGGTCACACATTACAACACTTTGTTCTCTGTTGGAACAGATGATGACATCTCTGTATTGTTCTGTCTCTTTAAACTAGAAAGGCAGTCCTACAGTACATGCAGCACTTGTTACGCTCATAATAGAAACTTCAAAGACCTTACTTTAAATGCCTACAGATATTTAATCTCAGCTGGTATGAATTCAACTAAGTGCCTCTGCTTTTACACAAACAGGAAGTGTTTGAACAGTGAAAATACTCCTCTCTCTTCCTCAGACTCAAGAGGTGCAGAGGGCCATGGACGGGAAACGGTTTGAGGAGGCTGTGAGGCTTCGTGGCAGGTATGACTGATGGCCTGCCGGGATTTTTTGGGGGATTTACAGTTTGATGTTGCTTACTGTAGACAGGTGTAGTAGAGAAAGTGGATGATGTTGCTATTAAGAACACCACCTGTCTATTGTTTGTACACAAGATACAGTCTGTGAGCAGTTAGAAATAATAATGATGCAGACAATTCAAATTACAATCCTCAGTTTTGACCCCATATTGTGCATTTTCATTGACGTGGTGCTGAAAATGTCTCACGCTGTTGTTCTAACAATATTGCATGTGCCATGTTTTACTGCAGGAGTTTTGAAAACAACCTGAGGACATACAAACTGCTGGCTCATCGTAAACCAGAATCCGAACTGCCAATTGTGAGTCACCTCACGACATCTTGACATTTCCCCTGGGACATTTGATGGTGACAGTGTTGTCAGCTCTGTTTGCTCACACACCCAGAGACACACACACGAAGCAGGGGTTGTTTTCACACATACAGTAGCAGTCCACAACCTGCCTGGAGTGCAAGAGGTTTTTAGAGAGCTCAGTTGGCCTCACCAAGCCACTGAAATGTTTAATTTTTTATCACACTGTCCCAAGGATGTGCCTACAAATAATGACTCAGCTACTGCAGTCGTGGTGCACTGTGCTGCTATTTTTAGAGGTAATTCCTGGCAAAACAAGGCTCATATATTGAGTCAAGTGTCCCTGTAAATGTGTGGTTTTGCCCAGCAGAGCAGTGTGAGCATTCTCTGAAAGCAGGTGCATTAAAATATGCGAGTCACGCTGGCATCCATGAGACATAGTGTCAGCTGTGTCCAACTGTTAAGTGCAAAATAAGGTGACCTGTGATTATGGCTTCCACAGAATAATAAACTGTTTTTACCTGCCTGCTGTGTAGCCTATAGTTGTAGCGATGTGCTTCATACGGAGCCCAGGTGGTTCAGTGAGATCAGATGACACCTGGCTCCCCGCTAAGGGATGACTTGTTCAACCCTGCCAGGAGCTGTGGCAGCCTGCTGCTGTGGCTCCAAAGGAGGCAGCTCAGACTGAAGATCAGTGAAGTGTAGAGACAGCATGGCGGACTCCATGCTGTGGAGCTCGCCTCGGGGTTTGGCTCCCCGCACATCTGTGATAATGACCACTGTAGGCGCAGCGTGTCGCTGAGAGCAGAGCAGCAAGCATTTATTGATTCACTCTGCAGAGCTCGATCAACTGTCCTTCAACAGCTGCAACACGGACCCTTTATTAAACGTAATGATTAAATAAGTCATGTGTGTTTTCTGCCCTCAGAGCAACTTCAATGTGGCGGTGTTGAATGTCGGTGCCCCCGCTGCGGGCATGAATGCTGCCGTCCGTTCTGCTGTAAGAGTGGGTATCTCTGAGGGGCACAAGATGTTTGCTGTCAGTGATGGGTTTGAGGGATTCTACAAAGGACAGGTGGGTACTATGTCACTCTACTGTTGCATGTATTCACCACTTTACAATGTCACTCCTTTAAATGAAAAATCTTGCGGGAACGTTGTCACGTTAAGGAGACTTAATGTTATAAATGTAATCATCAAATAATCTACACTAATAGTTCAGTGAAATACAGTGTGCACTACTTTCATTTTTTAACCAATAACCCAGAGAATTATTCGCAATCACTGTTAGGTCCATGTCTGAAGTATAATCGGGGAGACCCAGGGGATTATCTGCTCAGATTAATGTAAACCAATTTCCCACGTTGTCTCTCCCTCCTCGGCCCTGCTCAACCAACGTTGATGCAGTAGCACAATAAACTGATAGAGGGCAACACAATGTACAGAGCTTCAGAGTTACCAGTCTGACAGTAGATATCTGAGTCTCCAAGTGGAACCTGTTCAGTGTGAGAATGGGCTGTAATTTGAGACGCTGCACTGGTAGAACTGGTTTCACACTCCTCTCCTCTCTCCTCCCATGACCTTTTGTCCAAGTGAAAGTCTCGAGTTCTCTCAGTCCATTGTTGGCTCTTTTAAAGAACAGCACTTAACAAATGATGTGATCATTTATCCTCATCAAAAAGTCTCCAAAATCACTGGTTAGTTAAACATCAAGTGTGTGCGCCCTGGTCTGTTAAACTCACACTGCGCCAGCTGACCCTAAGAAGATTAGACCAGCGGGAGTAATGGATTTCTGTACTTCAGTGCTCTGGGACTCTCTGCTACACACCTCCACTTTTTCACTGCTCCAGTTCCTCTGTTATATCTAAGATTTTGTCAGTGTACAGAAAATTATCTCTCTTTTTAATGATCTTGGCACTGTGACCCAGTGGCGCTCCCAATGGGTGGTCAGGGGCAGCCATGGCCACCCTGATGCATAACCATTTTTAAATGGGATACCTTGAAAATTGGACAAATATTGACTGTTCTGTTATTGGTCTGTGCACATCAGATAATTAGTTGCATTAACTGTAAAGAAAAGAAGAAAAGAAAGAAAAGAAAGAAAGAAAACAAAGAAAAACAGTATGTGATTCTTTTACTCTCCATAGTGACAGTTTTTTTCTGGCCTATATACTTAAATGGAATTCCTGAAATTCATTTACACCTTATGGTTTTGGTGTGCCGCGCCAAGATTTCCAGTGGCCTCCTGTGAAAGATTTCTGGCGGCACCTCTGCTGAGACTCTACGAGCATGTGTCTGATAATACAGAATGGTTGTGAACACAGGAAGTTCTGGGTGTGGTTAGGTTTTTGGTAAATAGACCAACAAGAATATAGAGCAGAGGATTCATACATTTGAATGCTGAAAGGAGAATGTACTATAATCGTGATGGAGTAAAATTGCATGTGTTGCTGTTGTTTTTCCCTTCAGATTAAGGAGATTAAATGGGCTGATGTCGGAGGATGGACAGGACAGGGTGGCTCTCTGTTGGGAACCAAAAGGTAAAGTCTTGATCTGTTATCTTTAACTGAGCAGCAACAGTTTGACATTAAAACTGTCCAGTCCATAACGTTTTAAATTATTAGTTAAAAGTCATACTACTAAGTGGAGAAATATTGAAGACTCTGGATTATGGAAACAGGTGGGAAGTTACAGATTTCAGCTTTAAAGGTAAACTATGCAGGCGTTTCCGAAAAACAATGTAAAGACTCATTCAGAAGTAATCCCTCTGAATCATCACTTACGACCCACTCTCAGTGTGTGGCAGTGTGTTTATCCACACACTCTGCTCTCTGCCTGTATTTTCATATTATTTTGCTGTGGTCAGGGCGTTCCTGGCCTGCTGCGCCTTTTTATTGTTGCCAAGCAACCACCCCACCTTCTAACATTCCCGTGTAGTCATTGTACTGTTTATTTATTTTAGTTGTTTGACAGTAATCAGTATCTAGTTCCTAAAATGAGCAGGCAGAGGGTACTGTCTGTAGCTCTGGTTGAGGGTGGGAGGCTGTCAGCAGATAAACAGAGATCTGTGTGGGTACATGAGACCCTTAAAAAAGAGGCTGGATCATGGGGAGTACCACCAGTTGGTCCGGGAGCTTTGCATCCATGATGGACGTTTCCAGGCATATTTTAGGATGACTCAGGGCAGTTTGACAACCTGCTGTCTATTGTCGGGCCGTATAGCTCTGGGTATCCAGCAACCACTACCACCAGTTTCTCCTCCAATGATTGCCAGCTGTTTCTTCAACTTGAGGCATTCAGAGTGCTTTGGAAAAAACGCCAGGCACCTAGAGCGCAGAAACACGAGGCACGTCATGATGCGAAAAGCTTCATTCTCATTAAAGTCAATTACAAAAATGTGCCCCCAGCTGCTAAAACACATCCTGTGTGATCAGGGCCTCAAAAGGGATCAGCCCGGTGCCTGACCATAAGCAGTACGCAGCCAAGAGGAAGCTTCAAAAATTGCAGTCACACTGATGAAAGAAAAGAAATATAAGGAGGCGAAATGCCTGCATCTCTTATCTGTTTCCTTGGTGATACTGTTTACACACAGCAGCTGACAATTCCTGCATTGTGTACCCTTAAAGGCCAAATTCACAGCTCAGTACTTTGAATCTGTATAAATGTTTTTCCACCAACTGAAACTGTTCATATTTCATGGATAGATAAATTTAACAACAATTTTGTTTTCCCTTTTTTCCAGAACGCTTCCTGCAAAGCATGTTGAGAAAATTGCTGAGCAGATGAGAAAGCACAACATTAACGCGCTGCTAATTGTCGGTGGATTCGAGGTATGTTTTAAACTATTTTCTTGTCTAATTTGTGCTTTTCATAAGCTTTTTAAAACTCATGACAGTAGTGCTAATGCTATGTTTCATATTTGGCACCATTTTATGAACGATCATTGACTTAAAAAAGACAAAGTAACTGTTGAAGCATTTTAATAATATTGTCAGATGTCCATATGTACAGTATATGATAGTGAACACTGTGATGTTGATCCTTCCCATTAGTCTTATCCCATTACATGTCAGCACACCACCATATGGCTCCTTACATAATCACGCACATAATCATGCTTCAAAGTCATTTCTCTGTCAAAACCCAGAACAGCAGGAACTGTAGCATTAAGTTGATTTTCTGTACTTTGAATATATCACTATAGAGAGAGTAGGATTCTTAATTTGATGCCTTATTGAGATGAAAAGTGAAGCAGCACTGTAACCTGAATATAAATAACATGATGATTTGGTTTTGATTAGAAACAGAGCCCCTGCTTCTTTCCAGCCATTTCACGCACTCCCGTTTAGACGCTCACCAGCTTTATATTCCTGTGATAAATGCAAGTAAATGAGTTTTATGTGTGTGTATGAATGTGTGAGAGAGAGATGATGTGTTGTATGTGGAGTGGTACCTGTCTGTTTCGCTGCTGTCCGTTGTGATAGACCTGGCTCCTCCCCTTGGCACCCCTTCACTTTTGTCTTACCCTTCCTTTGTGGCAAGTAGCACCTCCCAACCAAAGCAACCCACCAAAGCTCCCCCCCCGCCAACACTAAAGCCCCTTGGCTCTGCCCTGCAGGCCTTCCTGTCACTGCTGGAATTGTTAACGGCGCGCGGGAAATATGACGAGTTCTGTGTGCCCATGGTCATGGTCCCAGCCACTGTCTCCAACAATGTGCCGGGCTCAGACCTCAGCATTGGCGCTGACACGGCTCTGAACGCCATCACTACTGTAAGTGATGGAGGCTGGCAACCAGAATAGTAGATGTCAGCAACACACGGACAGATATAAAGCACACACGTAAGCAGACACACTCAGACTTGCTTATGCTCACGCAGCCAGCAAATCAAGAAGGGAGAAACCGCTCACTCGCTCATTTTACCAGTCACACCACGTATTTTCCAGCCTGTCATTTGGGGGAAATTTGGTGAACGTGGCATCTGTTAGCCACATCTGGAATCAAACTTTCAGCCAGACAGACGAATTGAGTCCCGTCTGTACTGTGAAGCATGACTGGTAAATGTAATGGCACATTACAGAGTAGCGTCCCTCCCTTCCGCATCAGGTGAGTATGTGGTCGACAACATGGAGGCATGCTGCGAGGTGCACGAGTGTCGTGACCGCCATGTTTGCTCTGCCTGCCTTTCTCTCTGTCTGTGTGTTTGTGTCCTCCCACATCATTAACAACAAGATGAGTGGTTAACAGCGTGCAGGTTTGATGTTGATGCTCACACATGCAGCTATAAACTAACACTGTAGCACAGCTAACATGCACTGCATCGTGTGTATCTGCTCGAATCGATAATCGAGCTTCCACACTAACTTGATTCAGTGACATCATGTAAATGTGATGTTTTCTATGCAAATATTTAAAAAGTCAAAGCTCTGGTTTTGTTTGAAGCATCATGATAACTGAATGAACATAAAGAAGCAGCGCAAATGTAAACAAATTAACATCTCTGAGCCTGAATCTTTGCCACCATCTTCATCATCATCCTCCTCTGTGTACGCAGACTCGATCGGTGCTTGTCTTGCCTGCATATAACTTTCCGCAGCAGAAATGGCCGCCCTGAGCTGCTGAGGCTCACAAACGCACAGATCTGTCCCATCTTTTCCTTTCACATCTTTCCTGTTTCTTCCCTCTGTTCCATCATCTTCCTTCTCCGTCTCGTGGCTCTCCTCTGCCACTCCTTCAGTGTCTTCTCCTCCTTCCATGCTCCTTATTTCCCCTCCTTCACTCTCCTCTCCATGTCTCCACTCACACTTCGGTCCTCTCGTCCTTTCTGCCAAAGGGAAGCCATTGCCGCTATCACACGGAACGAGCCGGAATGGCAGGATACGCTCTTGCACACTGAGAGAGACTCACCCCTCTCTCTCAGCGGCCGTCCTCTAATGCGTTGTCATATACTGCCGCTTCAGGCCTTTGAGAGTCTGCTGCAGCTGTATGAGGCGCGTGCTGCCTATGAGGAGTTTTGCATCCCGATGTGTATGCTGCCTGCAACCATAAGTAACAATGTGCCGGGCACAGATCTAAGTATCGGGGCAGACACGGCCCTCAATGCCATCGTGGAGGTAAGACTGTCGGACTGCCGCTAGCACAGCTTTAACCGCATTGTTTGGGGTGCTTAATGCACGGAGGATGAAATTAACACATGATATCAAGTATCAGTGGAGTTAACGGTCCAGTGCTCATACTCAACAAACTGGCTGCAGGAGCAGATGAGCAGTAAAGTGTTACATGAGTAGAGTCTGCAGCTCTAAAGACTTCCCCAACTTAAATCTTACCCTAACTGTAGCTCTAACATTAACCTGTAGGATTAACTTGAACCTTAAAGCTGAATAGCTGTTAAATTTTAAAGGGGCAATCCACCAATTTTTAACATTGACTGCAGATATGAGGTTTAAGAGGCAGGGGTTTTTCTGGTGTTTTCATACTTGGTCCTTTTCAGCCCTCTAAACAGACTCAAAGTGGTGACTCAGCATTTTTGTGCATATGTGAACACTCCAGGAGGACTCAGACCCCTCTGAAGCAAACCAAACTAGGACCACCTTGTAGGGTTTGCTCCAAATCCATGGTGCAGTTCACTTTGCTCTTTGCTTTTTGTATTGAGCCCTCTAGATCACATGCTGTTGCACTGGGACGCTTGAAAAACATAGACGAAACCATGTCTATCTGTAATGCTTGCAAGGACACAGGACGAAGAGTAGTTTGGTCCATGGACGACACTGCACGTCTCCAGATGTGGAATGTAGAGTACATCAAACAGCAACAGGTTTTCTTTCCTCCAACTTGAAGTTCATCTGAAAGCGAGGGGCTTCAAAACCACACTGCAGTGCCACGTCAAAGTAAAACCAAAACTATGTCAGTATAAATCATATGTGGTGTGAACAGGAAGAGAACTGAGGCCCCACCAGAGCTGACGTTGACCAGAAAGAGAACTGAGTCCTTCCTTACATGAGCACACAATGAGAACACTACAAGAACTGAGTCTCTTTTCTGTTGGTCTACTTTTTGGTTCACTTTTTGGACTGAGTTTGGTTTGTTTAAAAAGGACTAGATGTGAAAACACTCTTAGAAGGCAAGTTGCAAGTTACATGATTGGAAACGTAGGATTCAGGGTTTTGGAACGTGACCCAAACTAGGGACTACAAGTCAGAATATCCCGGCCTGTGTGGCTTTGATTCTGACCAATCTTTCTTGAATCTGTCTATCGTGAGTCCCTGAGTTTAATGCTAAATCACTGGAATGCCCCTTTAACACAGCTGTAGCATCTGAGACTCTGTGCACTCTCTACTCACATCACAGTCACCTGATATCAAACTGACTATCAGCACTGGACTTTCAGAACAAAGATCAAGCAGAGGAGACTTTCCCCTCTCTAAATAATTCTAACCAAGTGTGTAACATTTGAATTGTAAAAGATATCTGAAGTTTACCATACGATGTGCTCTCTCATCTTCTCACCCTGATGCAGGCCTCCAGTCTAACTGTTGAAAGCAGCATTTTAGCCTGAATGTGCCTGAATTGTTTAAATGTAAAAAAGCTGTCTCTTGTGCAAAATGAGAAATAAGCATGCTGGCCTTGAAGTGTGTGATGCTGTTGTTTTCTATGTGGAATGTATTTACTGTTACTTTAACAGCACATGACTTCTAATCGACACACTTCTAACCTTGCTGGTTTGGTTCTCAGACATTTTGATATATTAAACACGGCATATAACTGGAGGTATCTCACATACATGTCTAATAATGCTTAGCTTGTAATCATCGCCTAATGTATACTGACATTGTGAGCTTCTATGCATGTGTTAGACTTGTGACCGCATTAAGCAGTCGGCAAGCGGAACCAAGAGGCGCGTGTTCATCATTGAGACCATGGGAGGCTACTGCGGCTACCTGGCCAGTGTAGGAGGCCTGGCTGCCGGAGCTGATGCTGCGTACATCTACGAGGAGCCGTTTGACATCAGAGACCTGCAGGTAACATATATTAGAATGTGTCTCCTCTCTGATTCCTCAACTCTATGTCTCAGTATTCACTCTCACTTTGGTGCATTCAGCGCCATCTGCTGGTCAGGTCACTAACTTTCAATTTGTTCCTGCAGGCCAATGTCGAGCATTTGACAGAGAAAATGAAGACCAGCATTCAAAGAGGACTGGTCCTCAGGTAATGCTGCTTTAATTACACCAGTCACACAGCACTATTTTAAGGCTACATCCTTTGGTGATTATGTAATGGGAAAAACAAGCATACATTCAGACACATAACTGGTGTGCTGCTGCAGTGTTTGTGAAGCAGCGTGTATGATCCAGTATTTCCAGCCCTCACTGTTTGATTTTAAGCTGCTTGTGTAGTCAACAGGTCAGTGCTGATGTCATGAGTTTGACAGCTGACATTTTGCAGTGTTCTCATGTTGACGTGACTATAACATGGACTCATCTGAGTTTACATGTACCTACAGGTCCTAAAGTGCACGTCTGTTGCAGTAACATTTCCTTTCCTCACTCAGTTTTCTTTTACTGTGTGTGTATAGGAATGAGAACTGTAATGAAAACTACACCACAGACTTCATCTACCAGCTGTACTCTGAAGAAGGGAAGGGCGTGTTTGACTCCAGGAAGAATGTGCTGGGACACATGCAGCAGGTAGGCACAACCACACTGGCTCCCACTTCACACTGACTAAATGGGAGTGATCCAGTCTGAAGCAGTGTCAGGGGTAACAGTTAATCCAGGCTAAGGAAGATTTATAAACAATTTTCTATATTTGTATCATGAATATGCATATCCCCATTTTACACGGACGGGCTTTGTTGTATTTCGGCTTTGTGTGTCTTGAGATTAGCGCAGATAAAACAGGATCAAACAGAACTTTGATGATCCCCAAGGGATAATTGGGTTGTGCCAGCAGCAAGTGAAGGGATACAGAAGAAATGAAAGTAGAATTGGATTAAACAGCACAAATAACAACTTGAACAAATACATGCATTTAAATGTTATTAAAGAAAGTTTGGTGGGTGTGCTGGTGCTTGGGGTTTGAATCTGGTCTGAGCCTTTTAATGCAGATTCATCTTTCTGTCACCATTTATTTACCACGATATATACTTTGACAATGCTGCAAGTTTGGAAAGTGTCCTAATAATATCTGACACCTGAAGAAGCCAAATGATTTTCCAGCTTCCCATGGTGCTCGTCGTAAAGCTGGGGCAGAGCAGTTTGAGAAAAATATTTTCTGTCTGGGAACTCGTACCTGCAGTCTAGCACTTCAGTTAATTTCTTGAACCTGTCTTTGGCTAGAAAGTTTAACACTGTATCTGTTATATCTCTGCTTGCTTCTCATACGAGGTTACGGTGGCAAAAGAGGACACTATTGATTGCAGTTCGGGTGCAGCCCCGCGAGCACTGCCCACAGCAGCATAAGTGCTCGGCTTTTGATCCCGTGTTGGTGGAGCAGTTTTGGCCCAGATTTTCATGCTCTCAGTATAGTCGCTGGGATGCCACCTTGTTAGGTGATGGAAAAGGTTTGTTGTGTGTCCCTTCCTGGTTGGCACCAACCGATGACATATTTTGCAGCTCGTCTTTGTCCGTGCGTCGTCACCTTTCAAGCAGCCAAACTACTTCCAAATTATTGACGTTGTGTGACCTTTTTTATCCACAATTTCGTCCGTTTTGTTCTTCAGCTTCACGGCCGCTTTGCTCCTCACTTCCACTCATTTCCCCCTCTTTTCGTTACATCCACGCTACTTTAAATTCCTCCTCACCTCGGCTCACTCGCCTCAGCACAAACTTTGCAGTGAAAAAAGGTGGTGAACGATGACGAGCATCCCCAGCACTGCAGATTGACAGTTGTCTGTTAACTTATGCTGCATCACACGCTGTTTTATTGCGATCCTGTTTCGAGAACGTTTCATTGCCCAGCCCTAGAATGAAGTCACGCTCCTTCCCTGTCTTGTATTCGAGCTTCACTCTAGTAGATGTGTGTATCACTGGTGAGCACATTGCCGCTGCTTTTCACTGAGCTCATATGGAGGTTCCCCTAACTGATATCTGGACGGTGTCATCACAAGTGAAGCTGTTAGCTCTGCACTTTTGCAGTTGAGCGCTGTTTATGGAGTTAGCATCATTAGCTGCTGGCTGCTGGCTCCTCCACTTGTTGAGGAACGTGTCTAGACAACATGTCCCCTCTGAATTGTGCATAGAGTCCCTTGAAGACATAAAGTCTTAAAGAAATGAGTCAGGCCACAGCAAAACTAAATACACAGCACACAGGGGAGACATGCCAAACATGTGGGGCAGCTGTGGGTCATCCACTAATCACAAGATACGTGGTCTGTTACCGGCTCCTCCCATCTGCATGTTGACGTCTTCTTGGGCAAGACCCTGAACCCCAAAATGCTTCCAGTGGCCATCAGTGTGTGAGTGCGTGTGAGTGCAGCATGTAGTGTAAAAGCGCTTTGAGTGGTCGGAAGATTAGAAAGGCACTATACAAATTCAGGTCCATTCACCACCCTCATAATTTTTGTGTTTGAAACAAAATGTTATAAAATGCACCATTCTGATTCCTTTGAAAGGGTGGCGCACCGTCTCCGTTTGACCGTAACTTTGGGACCAAGATCTCTGCCAAGGCGATGCAGTGGGTCACCAAAAAGCTGGTGGAGACGTTCAGACACGGTAAGGTTAATGTTCCACTTCTGTACGAGTGAAATGACCTGTGGTAGTCGATCCTCCCTCCCTACAGAAGCGTGAGCGTTGTGAAGCAGACCCTTACCCGGATCTGTCATGGAGTCACTGTCACTTGATGTATTTTTATCCTCTCAGAGGAAATTATTTATTGATCATTTACATCCGTCAGCGTAACTATTTAATGAGAAATTGACTTGAATGTACTGAGGGATGGATAACACTAACAGCTGTGAGTGATATGTTTAAACACAGTGCATGTGTGTAACGGTTACAGTTAAAGTTAAAACTCTTTGTTTTTTATCTCTATTTTCTTTACACATGGATGACATAAGATGAAGGTAAATCTCTTTTTGTTGCTGGCTCCATGACCATCTCCATCTTTATATTTAGCTCCATGTCCCTGTCTTGTCTTTTCCATTATTCTGCCATATCGTAGACCCATCCATACAGTCTAGGCACCTGTAGAGCACAGCTAGGACTGGTTAGCGCTGCTACCAGTCTGTGTGTGTGTCGTAGTCTCCCCTCTGTTATATAGCAGTAGTCACCATGCTGCACAATTGCCAGTTCTGTAGTCATTTTGAAATTGTAAGAATGGAATCTATGACCATGGGCTGTATGAATAATGGGCACATTTTCCTGCTTGCCCCACATTTTCTTGTCTGTCTACGATGCTTTATGTGGCCTCAGTTGCTTTTTGTGTTTAGATTTTAGATTAGTTCCACTGCACCGTAGTCCCCCTGTCAATCCACACAGGACTGTTCTAGTTAGTGTTTTCTTGAGGTTAGCCACGAGCTAGATGAAATGTCATCATCACTGTATACACCCTCTCACACCCACTGTCAAATGTCAAAGCCATGCCGCCTTTTTGTTTGCAACCAGCTAAAGTACGTTCCTGTGTTTCCACCTCTGACTGCTGTGGTGCTTCCCTGCAGGCCGAGTGTTCGCTAACACCGAGGACTCCTGCTGTCTGCTGGGGATGCGTCGCAGGGCTCTGGTCTTCCAGCCCGTCGTACAGCTCAAGGACGAGACTGACTTTGTGTACGTATCACACTACTCACAATTTAAAGCCACTCTTGTGTCACATATGGTCCAGATGGGAAATGATCTTTTCACTGCTCCCCGTTCATCAGAAGATATTTTATAAACATTCACAGAACCACAGTGCTGATATTTGTCTGTCTGCAGTCACAGGATTCCTAAGGAGCAGTGGTGGCTGAAGCTGCGTCCTCTGATGAAGATCCTGGCCAAGTACAAGACAAGCTACGACGTGTCAGACTCCGGACAGCTGGAACATGTAGTACGCAACCGGCCTAAAGAGTCGGACGCTTCAGTAGCCATGTGAGGACCAGTGCATACGCTGGCCTGCGAAGTCCAGTCTGTGTGCGAGACTGAAGGTCTGCGAGACGTCAGTGCCGTGTGTCGTAAAAGAGCTCCAGTAACAACGTCAACAACCGTCTCTGTTTGGCCTCACTGTGTTCATTTCCTGTCTGTGTCACTTCCTTCGATGTCACTCCTCTCTCTGTTTAGTCTTGACGAAACCATGAACTGTAACCCAGCCTCTGCAGTGCTCCTGATATCAAACACACACACATGCTCTCGCACATCCACGCAGCTGTCCTGCCATGCATCTGTGTGTCCGTGTTGCCCTGGATGTTTAGTGTCACCGCTGTTTTAAAAATTGCACTTTCTCTGATCCCAGAGCTGCACGAGGACAGAATAGACACTGTATCTGCTGTACAAAAAAAAAAAAAAAAGAAGTTAGTGTGTGTATCAGCGTAGAGCCAGTGTAAGATGAAGCATATTTATGTGAGACTGTTGCAATACAGTTCTACTGCTGCAAGTCAAGGGAACTGCGAGCTGTGCTTTACACTGAAACTAATATTTATCTTTTTAACATTTTATTATTTTTGCTCGTAAACGTAAATTAAATATTAACTGTAGGCACTGCTGTACTGAGTAGATGTCTGTCATATTGCACCAACAAGTTAGACGTGTACGAGACTACTGTTTCCCACACAATAAAGATCCGACTTGAGAAGTGTACCCCATCGATTAGTGTCCCTTGATTTATTTATTCAACCTGTTTAACCACTTGGTTTATATTTAGTCTTTATCACATTGTTCCATCTCTTTACTAAAGCTTTATCTCTGAGTAAAATGTGTTTTTAAGGCTGCACCACTGCATCTAATGGAAATATTTCAGAGTTCCTGTGCATCTAATGATTTAAATTTCCCCCAAATTCAGCCTGTGATATTTGGTATCTGTGGAAACTTTTGGATTTTTTCTAGACTTTGAATACATTTCCAAAGGGTTTGGGTGTCATCAAAGCTTGGACAGCAAAATAGGTTTGCAATAATAAACCAGAAGAGTGACTAAACCAGCCTATGAAGCACAGGCCCAGAGGCGTCAAGGCATCAAGGCGAGCCACTGGACCAGAGCCTTTGTTTAAAATGATTGTTAACATTTCTAGTTTGAAAGTCAGACAACTAAAGAGACACAAGAGGAAGACACTGGTGATTTAATGACTCTTAACGTCTTTGGGAGTCTGACTGTTAATTTAGGAGTTGTGGGAGGCCTTGAGAAATGTCCAGCAGGTGTCCAGCAGGGCTGTGTATTGGTACTTCACACCTTTTAAAAGGAACTGACTGATAAAACAGAGTACCAAGTATTATCGAGCCCAGCAAGCAATAGTCGTGATTTAAATGTATCGGCTATATTTAGCTCCGATTTAGTCTAGTCTAGCTACATGTAACCCAAATCTAGCCGATTTAATTTTGAAATTGATTAAATGTAATTTTTGCCATTGCAGATGGCATGAGGTATGATATTCAATCACGTATGGAGAGTCAACAGTAATTAAAATATGTTTATCTCCATTTTTTGGACATGGTCTCTACATAGCCGTATAATTGATGACGTCTACACTTTGGCTATGGTTAGACGTCTACCAAATTTTCACTGACAGCCCAAATTCAGCCATGATTTAGCCTAGACGTCAGGTTTTCATGTAGACGGCTATTAGACGTTTTTTTAAACCAAACAATGCTTGCTGGGAGACGTCTTGATGTGCCAGGGGTCTGATCCCGGACCATCCCACCTCCTCGCTGGATCAGCAAACTCTCTGTTGCTGCCGTCTCGGGAGCTGCTCACCTTCAGTTAATAATCAGTTCCGTTGTCCGCCCGATTAGCACAAGCTAACACAACAGCATTGGCTAACCCTCAACACCGAGCTTTTAAACACTCCTAACAAACTCACACCAACACTGAAATGGCTCAACTGGCATTAAACCTATTAATAACCCTAAGGTAATGCCAGGTGTGTGATGCTAATAAGTAGCTGTCACTGTGTGTTTGCGGGCGGACTCTCACCGACTGTCCCCTGCGTGGAGCTCACACTCCCTCAGCAGCAACCACAACCCATACAGTCTGTGGTGTGGTAAAGTTAATCATGGTGTATCGAGAGGGTTGGCAGTTCAGCGTGCTGAGATGCCACCAAAAAGTCAAAAAAAGATTGCCATACTACACGCCACTCCATTCACGTGATGGGTGCCGAATGGGTACTGGTATTGTTCCTGGTATTATAATTATATATATATATATAAGCAATACCCAGCCCCAATGCCCAGGGGGCAATCGTCTCATACCCTGCCCTTGTTTGTGGGTTTTTGAGAAAAGAGCTCCTTGATGATGGTCTGCTGGCATCCAGTTTAGTAACACAATAAACCGGGTAAAGAAATATATAAATACATGATTTTATTTCAGTCAGGGGTCACAACGGCTGGAGCCTATCCCAGCTGACAGTGGGTGAGAGGCAGGGTTCACCCTGGACAGGTCACCAGACTATCACAGGGCTAACACATAGAGACAGACAACCATTCACACTCACATTCACACCTACGGACAATTTAGAGTCACCAGTTAACCTGCATGTCTTTGGACTGTGGGAGGAAGCTGGAGCACCTGGAGGAAACCCACGCTGACACAGGGAGAACATGCAAACCCTGCACAGAAGGGCTCCCCCACCCTGGGTTCAAACCCTCTTGCTGTGAGGAGACAAAGCTAACCACTGCACCACTATGCTGTTTATCAGAAAATAAGATCTCAGATCCTGGAGGGACTAAAATACAGAAGAAAAATTAATTTCCAATATGTTTATCCTCTTTAATAAATCCAAAGATGTCAGGGCTGAAGCGCAGAAGCTTTTAATCTTTTGATTATGAAAAGTCTCAGCAGCATCTCCACCTTAAGACAGACCTGATCAATATTTAAAGACATGATTCTAGCAGACTCCCACTCTCTGCACTGGTGTTCTCATGTTCCACCTAACAGCCACCAGATGGCAGCAGAGCACCACCACATCCATGAGCGCCCGGGTTCAGCGGGTGCATTATGACATGGATTCCCTCCATCAGTTGCTGTCCACTTCTGCTCTTCACAATTCCACTATATGGTGGCTTATTACTAAAGCAGATTAAGTGTGTGAGGCCTTGTGTGAATGTGCATGTGTCTGTAGCCATAATTAGGAATTAATCTTATCATTTGAAAGAAAATTTCAATTTCCCATGGGTGTATTAATTGTGTATACATGTAATTGGGCGGCTTTTTCCTGCCTAAATGGACCCTTTTTTTCTGTTTTAACTGCGAGTAATTACATGCATATATGGCCGGGCTGAGGCCATCGCTTAGCGACAGCGCAGCGATGTGAAATGTAATTTGAAGAAAAAGCTACCTGAATCACCTTTACTCCCCACAGACCCTCCCAGAATAATTATCATCCTTAAGTTAAAGCAGTGCGGTTAATTCAGCCTCACACCCACGCCTCTGCACAAAAAGATGCCTCCCATCACTATAATTTCCACGGACCTCGACAGGGACATGGTTCACCGTGGAGGCATTTTCATGTTGCTGGCTACTTCTCTCTGAGCATGAAATTAGTAAATCCAATAATTTGGGTTGATTTAAGAATGCAAGGGGAGACTGCGGGGTCATATGCCCATAGGTAATCAATACTAATTACCATTTCATTTCTCCCCCCACTTATTTTTCCTCTAGAATCGCATGTGAATCTGATCTCATTGGACTGATTAAAGGTTGCAAATGAAGGGTCCTCACTCCCTGATTCTCATCAAAGGCCAACCACACGCTCAGTAACTTTGTCTTCATTTAATTCCACATTGTCTTCAGACAAGGCCCCAATTATAAGCTCGCAGTGAATCTCCAAAATAGCCGGCGCACATTGACCTTTTTAGATTAAAAGCACATTCTCTTTCTCTCATGGAGTCCATACAGTCCAATTTCCTCTCTAATGAACCACAGTGGTTGGGATTCCTAGTGCTGTAATAACTAGTGAAGAGCAGTGACGCTAAAATAAGATTACTATAAAAAGGTATTGTGATAACAATAGCAAAGAGAGCCAGTAAATCCCGGCCCGACTGAGACTGCAAAAGCAATATATTTTATTTTCTTTCAAATGAATCACATATATGACACTCAGAACGAATATTTAGGAATAAATAAATCCATGCAAAAATAAACGAGCACATAATACATTCCAGGAGAGAGTGCGCGGGATGAAAAAGCACAGAACAGCAGAAGTTATAGATTTTAGATATGAGTCTGCTGCAGTCCCTCCTGGCTGCACTGGAAACATATACTGTGCAGGAGCTGCTTCCCAAATAAACAAGAGCGAATCACATGACCTGTTTCCAGACTTTGGATACGGGATTTGATCCACCTCGCACGCACGAGAGAAGCTCGGGCTTAAAACAAGCCCACTGAGTCGCACTCCAATTTAGACTTCCCACAATCCAGCAGGCGAGTAGCAAAATGTTCGTACGAGAATCTCCCTTTGACAATTAAGACACCCATAGAGGCATGGAAAGCTCTCGATTCCATTAGCCTCTGTGCTGTTGCACTCTATCTGTCCACTGAGCCTTAACTTACTTATTAGTACAAGTCTGCCGTATTTTGTTAGGGAAGCGATTAGTGAAATCTACATGAAAAGGCAATTTCCCCTCTTCTTCTCTCTGCCTTCACTCTCACACTTCATTGAGATCAGACAGATCTAAAGAATGGCATTTGCGCACTAATGAAATTCGCTCTGCATCATCTCGGATGTTATTCTTCGGACTTGCGTCTTTATTTACTCGTTTTCTGCGTGACGGAGTGGTCAGAGTTGGCTAAAAATGACATCGGCGCTGGTGTGCCCCCCCTCCCCTATTTAAGCAAAGGCTGGGAGCATGGGCTGGCAGTCAGCTCAGAGACTGCAGCTCCACTTTGATGTATTGGAGTTAATATCTGCCTGACATTTCTCAGGACAGATTTTCATCACTGGATTCATCTGTACTTTTGGGGCTATGTGATAAATGAGTCAGGACATTCATTTTCCTCCTCTCGTCTCTCGCCTCTGTGCAGAAAAGATGTGTGTGTGCATGTGTAAATATGTATCCACTGTTGAGATGCAGGGGTGTGAATCTTTTCATGAGGTGTGTGTGTTCTTTTGTGTTTCCATGCTCAGCCCCAGTGTGCCCGAGCAAGCGGGAGTCTGCAGCGAGCGTACTTGTGACACGAAATAGACGGCGGCATTAATGGAACTGACATTAATTTGACAGAGCGCTCACTAACATGCGAAGTCACTCGCAGTTCATAATAATAATATTAACTCTGCATTAACATGCAAGGCTGTCTGTTGCACCAGATGCCGAGCGTTCTCTGCGAGCGGGTGCTGCAGCCTGTCTTTCTGGGCCATGAGTGTGCATCGTGGCGAGAGTATGCACAACAAGAAAAGCCTCATTCTTGCTGTCTGTACATCACGGCGGTGCTGAAACCCCTCCGGAGACACGGCAGCATTCTCGACATAGCTAAAGGTGAGCAGACGGTGTAGAGGTTATAGTTTCCGGAGCAGGTTGAGACATAAAAACCTGTACATCACTGCACGGTGGGTATAGCTTTTTCAACTTGATGAATTGCTTGCATGCCCTTGAGCAGAGCAGCACACAAACACACACACACACACATAACAGGTGTAGCCAGTGGAAAAGCTGAAGGCTATTTAGTCCCAGCCATTAACACTAATCAAAAACCACTTTACCTGATAAGAACTGCAGTGGCTGTCTACCAACCACAGTCACCCACATCCCTCTTTGCTAATATTGACCGGGCTTAAACAAGGTGCCACTAGTAGGGACCATGAAGGTGATGAAGAGATTCGGGTGAAAGTGCTAATTCGTAGCGAAGCGAAAGAGGGACCGCTCAATCGCTGACCTGGATGACTAGTCTATGACAGATGCCGCAGATTGTGCCCCGAACAGATGAGAACGCAATTACAGAACACGTATAGAGAACATGCTCCGACATGGACGGACACACAAACGTTACTGCGAGACACAGTGAGACCAAACATGTAGTGTTAGGACAGAAAATAACATGCAGGGTCACACACATACACACACACACACACACACAGGCCTACATACAGTATGGATTGGGCATTGACCAAACCTCATGAAAGATGCAGTTATGCAGATTGAGTCAGCGTGAGTGAATGCAGGCCATAGGGGGCTGGTGTGGAGCAGCCCAAAGCTGCCCCCTCAGCTCGACGGTCAGCTCTTCCAGGCGACAGAAACCTTCTGGTGTCACATCGAATCACCAAAATACAATAGTGCATAGTGTTCAGTTCGTAAGCGAGAATTTTGAGGACATTTTTTTTTTTTGAAACAGACTTTTTTTTTCTCCACGATGAGATGGAGACAAAAGTGAAACAAAGAATGACTAAATCTCATGACGAGAAAGAGGAGCTGACGAAGAAAATAAAAAGTTGAAAGCTGCCATAATTATCATATGACGACTTGCGTGTGAAAGGACACTCGTAATGATGAACTCAGAGAATTATCACCTGACTGGAGACAAAAGACTGAGCTAAAAGAAGAATGAAAATTGGACTTACATCTGCCTCGATGCCAAGAAACCTTCTAACCATGGATCACCATAACAAATTAATTTTGATTAATTAATCACATAAGAAAATGGAATTTATCGTACCATTGGAGTACTTCAAGCATGAAACATCACCTCAACGCAAAGCACTTAGCAGCCTGAAGTCTACCTTTGACCGACTAACTCCCTTAAAGAATGGATTATAATGGACCAGTCATTTTGTACTCAATTTCAAATGCCTGTTATTTTAACCTGGAGCTGGAGTTTGACGAAGATGCTTCTTCTAGACTAAAATGTTCGTTGTTTTCTTCGACCTGCACAAGATTAAAGCCGACTAAAAATAAGAGGGGTGAGGTTTACTGGATATGGACTTGATTTCAGGACTGAATCTCGACAAAATAAAAACTAACAGCACAAGATGGTGATTTAGAAATTACCCCTCCACGCGTTTCGTCCAGCGCACTCACATAGGATAAGTGAGGTCTCAAGTTTACTTAGATATACTGGCATCATCGCCCATCATTCAAAACCCCACTCTACAAGCTCAACTCTCAAACATACATGGACTTTTACCCAGGAGACTGCTGTTTGTGTCCCACATGAAACCAAAAGTCAGTGCTATTAATATTCCCTAAACCTGACTGGGACTGCTTGACAACTTGACAACTTTAACCACGTGTTAAGGGGTTAAGGGTGCGTCTTATAGTGACCCAAAGGATGCCTTTGACATTGGTATCATTCACCAAAGGCATGAGAAAGCATCGGTAATGGGATGAGAACGTGTTGGATGTTGGTTTAACAGACAGAGCTGATTCGGCCACACACTGGCTCTGTTTAGACCTGCTATTAAAATGTGTTTGGGTGATCTGATCTCAAGTAGACAGCGCTAAATACAAGGGTAAACCACCACAAAGATGCACTATGATCCGATCTCTCAAACCACTTGCCGAGGTGGTCTGGGACGCATTTGACCACGTCTTTTGTAGCATAAACACGAAAGCCTCCTGATGCATCCCCAGCAAGGACCACGTCATTGGTGCAGAACATAGTGGTTGTTTTGGTCATCCATTTCATGTTGAGTAGGGTGAAGTGTTGTCTGACCATCCAAGACGTGTTTAATTCTGCTAGCGTCGATACGTGACGAGCAAGCATGCTACAGAGCAGCTAGCAAAAGTGTGGACGTAACAATCATGCGCGAGGCAGTAACGAAATCTGAACACAAGTGATCAGCTGGAGACGCATGATAGGAACAGGTGTGAACAGGGATGTGTCTTAGCCGTCCATTCGTGATCGGATTTTCCAAAGCACCTGTTAATTCCAGGTCTAAACAGGGCCATTGTCACATTTCATCCATTTTGAGATTTCACTCTCACTCTGATGGATTTGAGCTCGCTCTTTCTGCGAACAGGTCTTTCATTTGTAATTGTAATTCATAATTCTCGACCAGGAAAGAGGCAAAAAGGAGGCGCAGAGAAAACCAAAAACTAAACATGGGACTAATATTTTCTCATGACCTCTGTGTTTGGTGAAAAATGAAAGGTAATTTGTGTTGGAATTTTTACTTTTAAAAAATTACAGACACAGCAAATTTGCATGGGATCAAGGTCACAGACGCCCTCCACAATTACTGCAAATTACTAGAGGCCCCCAGGTAATACTAGTCTCGTCGGACAGGGCTATATACAGTATATCTCACAGTCAGCAACATCTTGGAGAGGCAACTCAGAGACCATCTTTCTACTGCTGTGTTTTATTTCTTAAAGCGGTTCTTGTTTTATCCTTGGATTTGTGTTGGCTTCACCTCCTACACAACCTGCTCAACCAGCCCGTTTGTGTCTGCCATGTGTTTGATGTTTCCACTCTTCTACACAGTCTTTACCAGCAAATACTGTAATATTCCGTGCAGTGGGATGGACAGCAGTGTAACAGCACCCACATGAGCTCAAGTCTGGAGTCTGAGGGTCACTGGAGCACGGATCTTGAGCAGAAACCAGGGAAGAAGATCATGTTGCAGAAAAAGACAGAAGAAAATCTGCAGTGTCCTACTGCAGATTTCCATCGCTTCATACATGCATAATTCAATTTAATATTTTCCCATTTTATGGCCCTAAATATTCATGAATGATAAGAGCTCAGGGCGAACTTGTTCAGAACTTGGTGAATCTGTGAAAAACTTGCTTCCTGCGACGTGTGTTTTGGCCGGAGTTGTTTTCGTCGCCCCTTTGCTTTAACAAGATCTATATCGCAACATCGCCATACCCCCGCATATTGTGCCATTACACCATCACCGGTAAATGAAATAATGAATTCACGGCTTGACACAAAGGCAGATGAAGGCATATTTGAACATTCAAAGGGAGAGCGAGGGGAGAAAGAGGGAGAGAACATTCCCAAAATTAATTTTCATCTCCAGGGTTCATGCATATTTAATAGAGAGCGCTTGAATATCATAGGGTAATACTAGCCCGGCGTGCATACAGAGGCCGGGCTGTGGAGAGAAAATAAACGACCGTGATCGTTGTCATGAGCAATAACTCTCTGTAGAGCTGGGAAACAAAATAGCCAGAAATGCTTTGATGAAGGAGAGCAGGAGAGGAGCAGGAGGGAGGGAGAGATGTAGCACGGTGAGGGGAAGCGACTGAGACAGAAAGAAGCTGTAGCAGAGGTTAAATACTGGTGGAGCGATGGTCCCTCTGGATGCAGCTGCTGTGGCTGCCGCTGTCTTTGTTTTGCAGAGGGGGGATCGGAGCATGGGACATGGGGATGGTGAGGGGGTGGGTGATGACTGAGTGACAGTAGTTGACAAGCCCTGTGGACGGCATCCCAGGAGGCTCTGTGTTGCCCCCCCTCTCCAACCCCTCTTTCAATGAATAAACACATCACAAAATCAGCACATGCAAGCAAGCTGTGCAACTACACACTCGAATCCAAGTTTTCAGTTGTCAGTGAGGGACGGAGCGAACACAAAGCTCCAGCCCTGTTTTAAACGCACATTAAACATTAAAGCCTCTGCTATTACCGAACATAACATATGCACCGGTGTTGCTGATAAGCTTTGCAGTGTGTGCGTGTTTTACACCTGTGTGCTCGAGGTAGCGCGGCGTGTGCACTTAAAGCGCGCACCAGCAGTGTCTGCTTACCTATTAAAGTCTCCGCGCTTATCCCGTATTCATCCCACGTGTGACAAAAAATGAGGCATGAAACAGCGTTGTCATGCTGAACAGAATTTTAATTACCGACCCTCTCCTCCCTTCCACGCGTGTGCGCTCCCAATTGGTCTGAACTAACAGCAAAAAAAAAAAAAAACAGAGAAAGGCAAATGAAAGGAGAGGAAGCCTTTCTGGAGGGGTAGACGGTGCCATGAACACGGCACTATCAGAGCGTGCTGGAGAAAGCCAATATCAAGGCGCGATATTTACAGCATGTGAAGCAATTTACCCACCTGAATGCAATAAGAAAGGCAGAAAAAAATGTGTCAATCATTTTTCTTAAAGGACTAAGGCCTGTCTTTTTCCTCATTTGTGCCCCCCTGAAGCATTTCCTGGCCCTCCTACTAACCCAACACCCGGCGAAAATAATTGAACTGTCTTTAAGTGGCAGTGGGGCGCTCATTTTTTTAAGCTAGCGCAAAGGTAGGACAACCTAAGTCATCCGTCGGTACCAAGCACGGAAGGTGGCTAGATAATGCTCCAATGTTAGACTTAATTTTGGCGAAGGAACAACTGATATTGCCATGATTAAAAGGGTCCCTTGAATTCTCACCTCAACGTAATGGAAATGAGTCTATGGGTTCCCACGAGTCTCCCCTAAATTGAGAAGGCTTGTTCCCAGTAAATGTTTTGTTCCTTACGATCAATGTGCTCCTTCAAATTACAGGTGTATATTTGTTTGTTTAACAAAAGGGACAATCAGCCACTTTGGAGAACAATGAATTGCCCAACATGTATGGTGGGAAACAATAGTGGGGGAAAAGTGGGACTGATTACTCAGGGCCCCAATGGGTGGGGGGACAATAAAAAGAAGTGACAAGTTTGGTTTTGTTTGCAGTTTCTTATTTCTAAGTAATCAGCGCCTTAATTGAAGTAAAATTGGTGACATCAAATTGGTTGAAAGACTGAACTTTGTATTAAAAAAAACTGGAAGTACTCTGAGGTCCCTCTAACTGCTGAAAGGCACAAAATGGTTTAGTCCACCCAGCACTTGGATTCATCTCTAAACACAGCTGGAGCTTAATAGAGACACTTTCAAACACAAGTACACAAATCAGCTTCACTATAACTCACAGCATTCACAGACAAACACTTGTCTTTATCTGGACACATTTTCCCCACAAATACAACATGCTAACATTTTTAGCACGAGCCTATGGCATTTTACACTGTATAAATTAGCCTAGCAGCTAGTGGACTTTTCTTCTCCTCGTATGAAGCCAGGGACAACAGCAACATTTAACAAAGGTAACGTTACAAAATTCGACTCTATTACAGCTCACAAGGTTCACTGACAAAACAACTGTCTTATACTAAACACGTTTTCCAGACAAATATAAGATGCTAACGTTATTAGCACAAGCCTATGGATACAGTGTCGATTCAGGATCACCAACATACAGTACAGGCCAAAAGTTTGGACACACTTTCTCATTCAATGCGTTTTCTTTATTTTCATGACTATTTACATTGTAGATTCTCACTGAAGGCATCAAAACTATGAATGAACACATGTGAAGTTATGTACTTAACAAAAAAAGGTGAAATAACTGAAAACATGTTTTATATTCTAGTTTCTTCAAAATAGCCACCCTTTGCTCTGATTACTGCTTTGCACACTCTTGGCATTCTCTCCATGAGCTTCAAGAGGTAGTCACCTGAAATGGTTTCCACTTCACAGGTGTGCCTTATCAGGGTTAATTAGTGGAATTTCTTGCTTTATCAATGGGGTTGGGACCATCAGTTGTGTTGTGCAGAAGTCAGGTTAATACACAGCCGACAGCCCTATTGGACAACTGTTAAAATTCATATTATGGCAAGAACCAATCAGCTAACTAAAGGAAAACGAGTGGCCATCATTACTTTAAGAAATGAAGGTCAGTCAGTCCGGAAAATTGCAAAAACTTTAAATGTGTCCCCAAGTGGAGTCGCAAAAACCATCAAGCGCTACAACGAAACTGGCACACATGAGGACCGACCCAGGAAAGGAAGACCAAGAGTCACCTCTGCTTCTGAGGATAAGTTCATCCGAGTCACCAGCCTCAGAAATCGCAAGTTAACAGCAGCTCAGATCAGAGACCAGATGAATGCCACACAGAGTTCTAGCAGCAGACCCATCTCTAGAACAACTGTTAAGAGGAGACTGCGCCAATCAGGCCTTCATGGTCAAATAGCTGCTAGGAAACCACTGCTAAGGAGAGGCAACAAGCAGAAGAGATTTGTTTGGCCCAAGAAACACAAGGAATGGACATTAGACCAGTAGAAATCTGTGCTTTGGTCTGATGAGTCCAAATTTGAGATCTTTGGTTCCAACCGCCGTGTCTTTGTGAGACACAGAAAAGGTGAACGGATAGATTCCACATGCCTGGTTCCCACTGTGAAGCATGGAGGAGGAGATATGATGGTGTGGGGGTGTTTTGCTGGTGACACTGTTGGGGATTTATTCAAAATTGAAGGCACACTGAACCAGCATGGCTACCACAGCATCCTGCAGTGAAATGCCATCCCATCCGGTTTGTGTTTAGTTGGACGATCATTTATTTTTCAACAGGACAATGACCCCAAACACACCTCCAGGCTGTGTAAGGGCTATTTGACCAAGAAGGAGAGTGATGGAGTGCTGCGGCAGATGACCTGGCCTCCACAGTCACCGGACCTGAACCCAATCGAGATGGTTTGGGGTGAGCTGGACCGCAGAGTGAAGGCAAAGGGGCCAACAAGTGCTAAACACCTCTGGGAACTCCTTCAAGACTGTTGGAAAACCATTTCAGGTGACTACCTCTTGAAGCTCATGGAGAGAATGCCAAGAGTGTGCAAAGCAGTAATCAGAGCAAAGGGTGGCTATTTTGAAGAAACTAGAATATAAAACATGTTTTCAGTTATTTCACCTTTTTTTGTTAAGTACATAACTCCACATGTGTTCATTCATAGTTTTGATGCCTTCAGTGAGAATCTACAATGTAAATAGTCATGAAAATAAAGAAAACGCATTGAATGAGAAGGTGTGTCCAAACTTTTGGCCTGTACTGTACACTGTCATGCCTTTCCTAGATGTGACTAGACTGATATTGACATAATTTCCCACTTAAACACCATAGTTGAATTCCTGAAATTCAGTTATGGCTTTTGGCTTTAGAGTGCTACTCTGAGATTTTTAGTGGCCCCCCTTATGAAAAATTAGTAGGTGCACCACTGCTTTTTCTATTTATTCTATTAAAAGCATCTAGAATTTGATGGAAAATTTTATTTGTTAGCTTTACATGCAGAACCCACGCTAGATAACACTGAAGTCCCTGTATTCCTCATCTCACCGCTCAGACTTTAAGTTGCTGTGATGTGAAGCGAAGTTAAAGACTGACGTTGAACTGAATAAACTTGCTTGATTAGGGCGGCTCTGCCCCCCTCCTTCATCCCTCCCTTTCCTCCCTCTGATCCCAACCCCCATGCCGCCACGCCGCGCTCTCTGACAGCTCAGGGAGCCCCACTAACTCATCTCAGCCCCCGGAGCTCCGACACCCTGCTTGTTTTATTTCCCATCCGCTAAATTGAGTCGTAAAGACTTGTAAAAATAACGACGAGCGCGGATGGGCCGTGTTCCGTTTTTTTACTTCCTCCTCCCACCCTCCCCCTCTACCACCCACTCCCTTTCCCTTTGCCACGAGTCCCAGGTGGGCTGTTTGTCGATCCATTTAAAAGCTGTGACACGTTAACAAGAGCGAGAGGGTATTTACGGAACGCTGACCTCCGGCGTGGCCGAATTCGTCTGTTTGATGCAGGTGTACTAAACTTAAATTTATTCCCCTCAATCAGTCACGTGGAGGAGGTCGAGGCAGATCTGAGACTCACAGACAGATGTGTGGGATCTGTTTATACGCCTCCTGGGCCGCAGACTGCGCATATGGATACAGTAACATGAACCTGGACCTCCACAAACATGTCGCACAGAGCACTGGTGTAATCTTTACACCCAGCATGAGAACACACACTATAAATCCCACTTAGGACAAGAGCGAATCAATCGTTCATATTCTCTATTTCACACAGTTTACTCATTAACCATTTCAGCATTGATTGGTATTCCTGTGGCAGTTAACCCATGTTTAACAAAGGCACTAAAAAGAAGGGGGTGTTAAATTCAGGCGGTAGCAATACAATTCATTAGGTGCAATTTGGTGAGTGTGTACCTCATAAATCTTACTCTACTGGGTGGTAGCACTGCACCACTGTACAGTACGGGGTGGCACAGGCAGAATAATGTAACCCAATCTGCAAAAATCCTTTCTCCCTGAAGCATGCTATTGCTCTCAGCAACCAGGGTACAATGGAGCCACAAAGAAGGAGGACATAAGTTATACAACCCTGTTAACATGCATAAAAAATGTATGCATTAAAAAATGTATAAGTCCTGCAGCATTTAATCGAGCCCTTATTGAAGATTTTTCACACTGCGAGGATTTCTTCGCGTGGCGGAGATACAGTCCGAAGAAAAAAAATAACTGAGCATCCATTAAACTTATTGTTCAGGGAAGAAAAATTCCGCGGGAGCAGTGTGACAAGTTTGACGGAGAGTAAGGTAGACTGTTCCTGCTCAAATGGTTCCCTTGTGGACTGATGGAGCGTGCTTTCTGTTGTAAAGACTGATGTCCAGACTCCAACTTCTCTCCTGGGATTAAGCCACTACTTTCTCTGTGTGTGTGTGATTGTGTGTGTGTGTGTGTGTGTGTGCAGACGTGTGACCTTGTACATGCATACATGCCTGCCCCCAGTCAGGTATAACTCGCACTTTCATCTCCTTCAGGACTCGGCCATGTGTGAAGGAGGGACACACTCTGTCTGCTGCTGGTAAAAGCTTTACGTGCGACCAGTGTCACTGTGGATCTCTTGTCACTCATCTGCACTGAGCAAAAGGGACAGCTGACAGCCGTTTCCATGGAGAGGGTTTGAGGTGACGTATGACAGCACGCTCTTGCAGCCATGTTGGAGGTCAGCTCCTGGTAACAACAGCTGATTGTGTGTCTAAATGTAGAGCTCGGATGTCTCTACAGCATGCAGGGCTCCAAATCCCGTTTTTCTGCGTACATGCACCCAAAATTTTGTGACCGCAGTATTTGGTGTATTTGTCCTTTAGTCGTGGCACTTCAGCCGTGGCTGGATCTAGAACATGTGCATTTGTAACCCCCAGAAAAAAAAAAAAAATCACCAGAATGCAGGAAATTACACGTCAAACCCAGGACAGACCCCACCCCCCAAAATCCAAATGAACCCAACGCCTTTGAACATCGACCACCGGACATTTTCTTTTTCATGACCGCTCACCCTCTTGCTGAGGACTGAGGTCACATTTTGCCCACTGGCTACTTTGGTAAACTATCTTCATCATAAAAATAAGGACCATTTCAAACACCTCTGTATTACACCGTACAAACACTTTCCTAAGAGGCAACAGGTCACACACAATAAAACTGAAAATCATCTCTCGACATAGAATAATTCAAATTAATTCCCCTGTGCCCATATTTAAACATTCAAAGCAGCCAAACATTGATCATCCCAGTGGTAGGCACATCTGGGTGATGCAGGTCAACAAAGAATGACAAAAAAAAGTTTGATCCCATTTGAATTGTGTCATAAATTACACACATTATGCTTGTCGATTTAAAAGATAGTTTACAAGTTAAGGAAGTCACAATTTGTTGTAGTACCATTTAGTTTTGTGTGAAACCGTTCACACAATATACGTCACCAACACCAAAATGGCCGTTACCTTAGCAAACACGAAACGTTATCGTACCTGATGTGTTTTATTCAGTGACTCCTGGTCTTTTTATCTGCCAGGAAATGAAAGAATGAGCAAGACCTGTTGCTAATGTGAGTACAGCCTGGTACAAAACACACGGACATTGCATCTACAGCGGGAGAAAACACAACTCATTGGAGTTTTAGTGCGTCTCTCAAATTAACAGTGTTATACTTTAACAGTTTTACGACAAGCTCGACTTTCTTGGCTAAATTATCCTTTACACTAGCTATGTTTCCGTCCAAAAGTGATTCGAATCATTGGGAAATGCGCATTAAAAGAAATACGAGTCCTGTGTGTTTCCATTAAATGTACGGACTTTGGTGAAAACTACAAACTGGCGCGAGTTTTCCGTAGAACCAGAAACAAAACAAGTCTCGCATTCTTCTTCTTCTACGTTTTCTAGCGGTTGGCAACCAGCTTGTAAATGCGTTACCGCCTTCCCGACCCGGAGTGTGGATATCACCATGGAGAGAGGTGCGCTACATCAGACTTAATTCGAACATAACTGTTTCCATCCCCCGTTTTGCAAATCACCATTTTTTCGAATCAAACAAAACCCGGCTAAAGTGAGCGTATTTTAGTTTGTGCGAATCAGCAGATTTGAATTTGAATTTTGGCGTTTCCATCATAATTTTCTGATGCGATACTTCTAGATGCGCATCTAAACAGGCTGATGGAAACATGGCTAGTGATAAACAACATACGTGTTATTCAGGACACAGTTTAAACAGAATCAAAAAGTTATTTGTCTTCCACTTTTGACTACTGTAGTAAGATCTCATAGTGGTCCACTGGGAGGGGGGGGACTTTGCCTCTATATCTTCACAATACAAAATATTGAAGAAAAACAGTTTTGGAATCCTCCACCATTTCATTTTGAGCACCAGACATTTAATTACCTGCATATATGCACATGTTCTATGTACTGAGGGGACGTGTCTCCTGCGCCCCCCCCTGAAATCTACACCTATGCAACCTTAGACTGTTGACTGCAGCGTCCTACAGCAACATCACAAAAATTCATTTTCAGGTTTTGTTCTTTTTGTAGCCTGGATATTCAATTATGCAAAAAATTCTCCTCTGGACCTCCACGATGGCGGCTGACAGATTGGTTAAGCAGATTTGTCTGACACCTACAAAGCCCTGAAATACAGAGGAAAAAAAAAACACGGGAAGAAAGAGAAACTGTCAACTCACGAGCCATTCATTGGTCCCATAGAGACAGACGGGTCTTATAGTTTGCTTCAGTGGGTGAATAAGCTGTGCTGCTCTGTCTTTTTTCTTACAGTGAAGAAAGGTGCACACATGCGCTATCTGGAAGAAGAAAATAGAGTATCATCCTGAACTCGAGGAACACGATTCAAAAGAGCTTGTAATATTTTCGGCACTTCAAAATCTTTGATTTAATCTAGAAGTAACTCTTTTTATCCTGCGTTTCCATGGAAACAAGTGAAGTTGGGGCAGGGGAGAATAGGCAGGGGGCCTGATAAGGGGAGGAAGAGAGAGGAGTGGAAGGGGAGGAGTGATGAGGGAGGGGTAGTTTCATTTAGGAATTGAGGGAGAGGGATGAAGGGATGAGGATTAGCTGTCACGATGAAGAAAAGGTGTCTGTCCTGTAGCTTTCTCCCCCGTCTCCCTCTCTGGCGCTCTGGCTCTCAAACTCCCTCCCATCACCTCCATGTCCTTGACAAGCCTGCTCACAAAGGTATTTATCGGCCTCCATTCCATTAATTACCATCCAATTAGCTGCTCCCGCAGTGGAACTGCTGCAATACTGCACAGTGTCAAGTCGGTTCACTTAGCGAGTCCTGACACCTTCATGTTTGCTGCTTTCTTCAAACTCACAGTGATAGTGCGAAGAAAGTTTTCACAAAGAATCCCTTAGCGTGCTAATGCATCCATTAAAAGAGTATTCATCTCCTCACTTGTACATTAGACGTGGTTTCATTTGCGGGTTAGAAGATTTGTCACTAAATAGCTATTTTAGCTAATTGGCAAGGCAGCTTAGCCTTGTGTATTTGATGTTTCTTGCCGGACGTCTTTCATGTCAGTGATACAGGCTTATTAATGCGCAGCCTCTTTACTCTCCTCGTGGACCTCCTTCATTCAAAAGCCTCCGAGGGAAGAGAGGGGAAAAAAAAGTTTAGGATGACTTTTCGGGGGGGTTGACAGACCCAGAGCGAGCCTGGCTAATTGGTTTGCTTTGAGACTGGCCCACTGGGCTGTGGGCAAGGACAAGCATGTGGCATCGCTGACTTGTTAGCATGGAATTAGCCTCTGCAAGTGAATTAGACCAACCGCCTCCAGCCGCTAGCCATCACGAGTGTATTACACTTCCAGAGAGTTGCAAAACAAACACCCATGCACTCGCACAAATGCTGACACACATGCATGCAGCACACACGTTAGTGCAGCACATACAGCACACAAACTCATTAAGCCTATAGCCAGAGACTAAATACCCCAAGAGCTTTTTAGCTGTGTGCTTTGCATTCATAACAAATCAAATCCTAGTTTCTTGTAACGAGCTCCCGCGCTCCCAAATCTTAACCCCCGTCCTCGTGGGTAACAAGAATATATGCTGGATGAATTCAGACAGTAAGCATGTTAATGTGTGTACAGTCGGGGTCCATGATGATGATGATGTTGTGTGTGTGTTTGTGTATGTGCGGGGGGTGTATTCTGGGCTGAGAGGCTGAGTCTGCAGCACATCATCCCACACACCAAGCGCAGCACCTGGGGTTGTTGATGAGTTCTTTAGCCATGCTGTGTGGACCCCCCTCGCCCCCCCCTTGGACTGAGAGTATGCTGACAGAGCAGCTGCTGAGATGGACTCACACACACACACACAAACGCACACGCACAAAGTCTGCTGTTTTCCTCTTTGATCAGGCAGGAGTTCGGTATGTGAGTTCAGGAAAGATAAGACGTTGATGTTTAAGGTGATTACGAGTGTGTACCCATGTGGGTGTGTGAGAGGGAGCAGTCTGTCTGCTTTCATTCAGATATAGGTCATTGTTGGTGAGTGTGTCAGATGCATTACACTTCAGATAAGTGTATTAGACTGATTAGCCTCAGCTCTAATAAAAAACTTTACCTCAGGTTCTGTCTTTAATGGCTGATGTGTGAAAAAGTCTCAGAGTCAAATGCATCATGTAAATAGCTAATTAGAAATATATTTGCCATCTACTTTCTAAAGCTCGTAGAACCAGGCTTATGAGCTTAATTGGTTGCCAGACATGGCCGTCCGTACCAAATGTTATGGAAATTCATCTAATAGCTGTGACATGACATTTCACTCAAAACCACAGGGGATCACCAAATTAGGATGCGTCAGGGAACCATGAATTCCTGTACAAAGTTTTGTACCAGCGCATCATGTAGATGTGGAGATACTTTACTGGATAAGTAAAAAGTATGAATCGCTGGCAGCACAAGTTGAAAAGCCGGAGAATCACCAAAGGAGTTAAGATTCATCCTCCAGGCATCATGGGTATCTGTACTAACTTTCATGGCAAATTCATGCAATAGTTGTCAAGATATTCCACTAAAAACCAAAAATGTCAACCTAGAAGAAAAGTCAAGCGTCTACAAAGTCTTTAGGCTTCATCGGTTTCTAAACCAAATGTTAAGGGCAATCTAGTCAGGACTGAGCAATGTTGCTAGTATGGCTAAAATGTGAAGGCTACAATAAAATCAAATTCGTTAGAAAGCGAATTCATGTCAACCAAAATTTATGTGGGACAGACAAAATATGGCAATAGTTCTGTAGTCTGCACTTGGCTCGTTCAATTTTAGGTATGTGCATGTATTTTGAGTTTCTACTAGAAAATATTTACATGCTTAATTGGTCAAAACACTTTATTTTCCTCATGTTGTCTGTGCTAGAACACCTGTATTCATACTCTTTAAGCCCAGTCTGCTCTAACTGGTCGGCACCTCTGGGTCTTTCACATCTTGGCGTCTCTACAGCGTCATTGCAGCCGGGGAATGGCTGTAACGGAGAATAGCGGCACTTTCTACAATAAAAAATTACCAGTAAAAGTTTCTAAACACTACCAGAAAAATTCCAGCCTGGATATGATCTGAAATCTGGGAGAAATTTACCACATCAGCAACAAAGATCACAAATTTCCCTGATGTTAGCATGTAGCTACATGTAGCAGTGTACCTGCAGCGGGGGAATTACTGTGTAAAGCTGCACTTTCCCCCATTAAAAATCTACAACAAAGTTTTCTAAATGCAACCAGACATGTTCCAGCAGGAATTTGATCCAAACTGGGGAGAAATGAATAACACTGGCAACCAAAATGACATGTTTCCCTAACGTTGGCATGTAGCTACATGTAGCAGTGTAGGCTAGGTAATGTAAACACTTGCAGTAGTGTGCCTGGACAAATGACCATGTAAAGAAATCTATGAGGATCTAACCTCATCTTGTAGCCAAAGTAAAAAACAACACTGAAAACAGAGTATTTAACATTATTTACAGTTGAGACCCTTTTACTGTTAGTAAACAGTATGATGTTTTTTTGGTGGGTGGGGCTTAGCTGGAGGCGTCATTGGCTTGTTTTAGACAATGGAGGAAGATGATGCGAGTGGCGCATTCAGAAATACTCATTCCAAGTGCTGGAGTGCACTCTGGCACAAAGTGTAGTGTTATTCGAAGCGCAGTCTGAATGAACCGTTCTGTTATCCAGAGCACCGCACACTCAGAGCAGCAGAGCGCCGAGTGGAGTGAATGTGTGATTAACTTAACTTTTAATTTATATAGAAATATAACGCTCCGTTTCTTCGACCAGCGGGGCTCTCATTTTAGTGTAGAGCATCAGACTGACTTCAAGAACGCACCATGTCAGGTCACTCACTCTAAGGGACCGCCAGTGTTACTTGAATGAGTAAACACTGACCAACGGGACCAGACTGGCCGACCCGTATGCTCTCACTCAGTGGATGGATGATGTCACAGGAAGCCAATCTTACAAAAGAGGACCACACTTAGTTGTTTTGCTATGGAAGCTAACGTTAGCTAATGCGCTAAAAAGTTAGAGTTACAGAGAAATCCAATATTCCTCTTAATCCCTCCCCAGTTTCTGATGAGGTGGACATGATAACCCTTAATACACATAACGTTATTCATCCCTACAACAGGAAATACTTTTTCCCTAACCTGATATGAAGTGTGCGCTGCACATGTGAGCATTTTTGATGATGGCCTCCGTCCAGTCCTTTGGTCTTATCACATTTAACCATAGTCATCTTTGTTTTTGTTGACGGGCAGTGGCGGCTGGTTTTGAACCATGACTCCTTCTATTCTGGCTCCCAATAACACAACAAGACCACAGTTTAAGATTCCTATGTAGCCTACAGCCCTGTGGGGGAGAGGCAGGTTTTGCCTCCAGTTAATAAAATGACATCACTGTGACTTTGGCCCTAAAAGGATCCATAACACAGAAAATAAGAAAAAGCATAATAATTGGTGCACTTCAGGCTGCAGTGCAGCATGTAACTTGGAAGTAAAGTGTGTGCCCAGGATTAGATTACTGATGGTTTAAAAGTGATCTGAGCACACAGCAGATATTAAACCACAGTGCAGTTCAGCAGATATAACAGCTATCACTGAGCACATTAGCATGTACACCTGAACTAACTGCAGCCTGCAGTCCTGACATGAGCTTGAATATTGCACAAAATTCGCAGCAACCTTGAGTCAGTTCAATCCATCTGTAAGGCTGAGGTACAAATTTGAAGCGTCATCAGAAGAGTGTGTAAATGACGACGTGCCAATCTCTGCATTTCCACTGATTCTGTATGAGCTGCCCATCGCTCGCAGGCCTCGCAGCCAAGCACATTTGTTGCTGTGGATACTGCGTTAGTTCAAAAGTGCAAGGTCATTAGCCAGCCTTAGATGTATCGCCAGGCACGGTGGAAAGGTGCAAAGAAAGAGAAAGAGGGAGGAGAGAGAAAACGGGTTCTCAAAGGAGTGATTACAGCCGTGACCTTTTATCTGATGGCTCACTAATTGAATCATGTAGTAAATAGATGATGATGGTGGCGGTGGCGACGACGATGATAATGAAGAAAATGGCTTTTTTTTTTTTTTTTTTAACCTGAGGAGTGTAGAGGTGGTTATAGTAGTAATTGTGGTTTAAATGGAGGGCGCTGTAGGAAAAGTCAAAGACACGAGGATGACATGAATAATACAAGAAGTAGCAAGATAAAACCAGAAGCCCTGAGCTTGCACTAAAATAGAACTAACCTCGCAATTATTACTGACAGAGAGCGAAAATGATCATTATGGGGACCATATACAGGCCGTTAGTAATTTAGAATGAGCTACCAAGCTCAAAGGTAATAGCGCTAGAGGCGAACAGAGCATGAATTTTTAAAAAGTTTTTCTACTGTAAAAAGAGAGAATATACCTCAAACAGCCATCAGACACATGAGGGGAAATAAAAAGCAGGCGGCCCCAGCTACTGCTATTTGATGCCACATGGAGCAGAGAGCGAAATGATTGACATAATCAGAATCATAATAATTGCCACGGAAATAACACTGCCAATCAGGCAATCATGTTGGTGTGCAGGCTATGGTAATTGGAAAACATGGTGACTGACAGTATCACTGTGAGCCGTCCCCACCAACACCTGCTAAATTGCAATTGGCACAACACAGACGTAGTATGAGTTGAGTCACGCAAGACACAGAGACCAGCCTTTCCAGAGTCACGCGGATGAGGAAGTACTGCTTGTGTCTTAGGATGGTAGATTGGACTATGTACAGAGTCAGTACAGACACATGCTGACTTCCTGTCTTTCTAAATTAACCTTCTCTTCCCTGCAAATCTAAATTGTCTGACGGACATGGGTGCAGATTGGGAGCACCCACAGGGAAATCATTTAGTGGGGTGACTCATGAACCCAACTGTGAGTTAAACCTGTGTCCAGTCCTAAATTAAACTTTAAGTTTTGACCACTGAGGTTTCACACAGTGGTGTAAAGTCATTTTGCAACACCTTGTGAGCCACTGCTGTCTGACCAAATTGGCTTTGACAAGTGCACAGTAATTTTCTAACCAATGTTGTTGCGACCTGATACACTGCTCCATTAGACCTTTTACAAAACTGTTCTAAATACAAGGTTCTGATACCTAAACTTGGGGAGGTTATAACTTTAATAAATCAGTTCAGGATGGACCCACATGCAGAGCAGGAGGTAACTGAAGGTCCGAATGAAAGAAGCGCCAAAACTAAATTGGAAACCAACACAGGGCAAAGTGACCGAGAACAAAGGGAAACACACAGGTATATACACACTGAGAACTTATCACAAGGACGAGACACAGCTGGAGTAGGAGGACACAGGCAAAATGACAGAAATGCAGATTGGCTGACAACAAGGGTGTGGAGGGGAACACTAAGGTGGAGCAAATGAGACTGATACAGAATAGGTGTGAAGGGAAGACTCTGGGAACAGGGAAGGACTAATGGTGCGTTCCAGGCAACCCGTAACTCGTGTTTTCACAACCTGTAACCCGTGAAAGTGCACTGGAACGGCAGTCAAACCCGTAACTTCCCACCCGTGAACTCGTACCAGATCGATGTACTCCCAGTTACGGTTTCTGACGTCACACAGCCCTCTAAACCAATTACCTTACTCCCCTAAACAACAATGGCAGCCCTATGGATGCGGTGTTGATGCAGGTGATACATGTTGAGAAATAGACATAAAATAACCCTAATGTTAACGCATTATTGGCAGCCGCTCTAACAGCTGGTTTCTAGTGCTAGTCTAGAATAAATCAGTACAAAATACGTTTCCAAACACACAGATAACGTAAAAAATAGCCTATAATAGCATCTGTGACCCTATCCTCCTCCGTTTCACTCAAATAAGCAAGGAGCAGGTACCTTTGGCGATAGCAATAATGGGGAAGCACAAACAAACGGTTCGCCATGTTCGGAACGCTACAAAGTCGTAACTCGTGACTTGAAGTCATGACTTACGAGTTCAAAAGCCTGCCTGGAACGCACCATAACAAGACAGGTGTGACAGAAAACAGGTGGGAAAACACACAAAGACAGGAAGTAAAACCAGACATGACCCATGAGGAGAGAATCTACAAAATAAAACAGATTAGAAAGGAATGCATAACATGAAACAGGGAACACAAACAGAAAACTAAAATTTAAAAATAATATATATATATATCGTGAAGACTTAAGAGGAATTTAATTAAGAGATATTCAGTGTATTTTTGTTGAAACATGGATGCTTCACACACATCTTCATCCTACCAGCACAGAAGAAATATACAGTCAGCACAGTTTCAAGGTGGGTACCCAAGATAAGTGTCAACAATTCAGTATCTGACCAAATTATTAGTTACTGGTGTGTTGGTTTTGTACTCGGAGGTCGGAAATCCCCAGTTCCCAGTCAGAAGTTTAAACTCGAATGCACCCTGAGATCATATTTCCAACTCGGAAACTCGGAGCAACCGCATCAACCCCGACTTACGAATTCAAGATGGCTGCGGGTCACATACATAGTGAGTAAACACTCTGCTAAAATACTGTTTATAGCAATTTTATCTTATTTGTTTTACATTAGGTCAGCCTCATCTGCGGCTTTCATCAGTTGGAGTGCATGATGGTTTTGAAGCTGATACTCTGAAAGTGCAAGGGCAACAAAGGCTTTCTTGCGGGAGTCCATGTTTTTTCCCGACTTTTCTACCATCGTCAACTAGAATGCAAAAACTGTTGTCAACTCGGAGGTGACGTCATTCCCACTTCCGACTTCTGACGTCCGAGTACAAAATGAACGCAGCATTATGGTCTTGGCAGGAACATCATGATGTCACAGTGAAGCTGACCTTTGACCTTTTGGATATGAAATGTCATCACCTCCTCATTTTATCCTAGCAGACATTTGTGTGAATTTTTTTCATAATTAATGCATGAATTCTGATGGTCAAAATCATGTTTTGTAAAGTCCTAGTGACCTTTGGCCTTTGACCAGCAAAATCATATTAGTTCATCCTTTAGAGAAAGTGGACGTTTGTGCCAAATTTCAAGAAATTCCCTTTAAGTGTTCCTGAAATATTGCGTTCACAAGAATGGGGCGAATGGACAAGCTAATAAAACACATTCTTACTCCGACTTCGTCACATATCGATGCTTTGTCATGGACAATATGTTGTTGTCTTGCCATGTTTCCCTCTGACGTGGCTAGGCGCTGTTAGGAAATAACGGCAACTGGCTGCAGATCATGATGACATGAAAGGACGACCTTTTTCGTTAGTGTCTGATGCCTGAGGTCACTGACCAAGAGCCGGTAGTTGACGACTTCGGAGCAATAAAATGTTGTGAAAGCACAATGCCTTCGGCTATGGCTGTCACTGCATGGAGAAACAACAACAACAACAACAACAACAAAGAAGTTGACTTCCTAGTACTTCTTACATCAGTAAGAGACTGAGGTTTCACATACACACACAGACACACTCCACACACAGTGGGTCAGTGCATAACCCGCTAGCTAGCTGCAGCTGACATCTGTTTCCATTAGTGCCAAATTTAGTGCCAAACACAAACAGCAGAAGCTCGGTTACATTCGAAAAAGAAAATGAAAGAAACGACTCTGTATCCAGGCTGAATAAATGTTTACACTCCTTCAGTTATTGTCCTCTCTTGTTAGAAAGTGACAATATTGCTGTGGCACTATTAAAAAAAGACGTGCTGTGTTTGCACTTTTTGATTGTGTCCTTAATGTGTATATGTTCTGTGACAAGAGTGCAAATAAGACACTGCACTGTGCTGTCCTCTGGGGTAAATAATATGATTTTTTAAAATAATGTATCTGTCTATTTTCTGAATTAAATTACACAAAATGTCTTTCCACCATACCCCCCCTCCTCTCTGTCCCCTGCCCCGCACACTAAAAGCCTTGCTGAAAATCGTCTCTCCACAACAGCCCATTGTGGCCTCAGGTTGACTCAACCTTAAGTTCACCCCTCTTACACACCCCGATTTCCTCGCCACGCTAATCTCCCGGGTGCATTTTACTGCACACGGCTCGCTGTTTGTCTCAGGCTTCAACTTCCAACCCCAGGGCAGGTAGCAGTAATGGGCTATACAGGAAACAACATTGAAGCGGGGCCCTGTAGTGTAGATCCTAATGAGAACAGGAACGAACAGACACACGGGCACACACAGGCACACACATATTTATTACTGGAGCCACGGGGGAATTTGATTATTAAAAATGGTTCTTGTGCAGCAACATGCCAGTCACTGGATTCTCAGGGCTTTTATGTAAAGTGGTGCTCTCAGCCCACCCATCACAGAAGAATATGCAGTCGACAGCCCAGGGTGTCTAAATATAAACACAAGACTGTACTTTTATTTTTTGGGGGGAGTCTAAATTAAAGTATTAGCTACAAAAGGTGTTAATGAATGTGCCTTAATATGTGTAAATAACTGAATAATTAAAGACAGAAATATATTCCTGTAGTTCTTAAAGTCAATTAAACTAACACATCCCTGGACATTCTGTACGACTATCTAACAATATATGCTGAAAATCAAAATCCAATCATGTTTTCTTCCTGTGAAACAAAATAGGATGTGTGCTCATGAAAGCAGGCACCAGCCATTTTCAAAAAATAATATCCTGACATCCACTCACAAATCAATCTGCAACTTTTTGCTGCACAGAGCAAAGATTAATGCTGCCTTCAAATGAGGTTGTGTTTACCATGTTAATGAGAAGAGTCTTTATGAATGCCCCCCTCTTATTGTATGCGCAACCTTGTTAGTGGATTTTTTTTGGAAGTTCTGAGTTCAAGAGTTGTTTAGAGTTTTTCTTTGTAATTTTACACTATTGCAGGATTTATACTTCTGCGTTGAATCGACACTGTACTTACTGTAGAGCCTGCGCCGTAGCCTGAGGTGCACCTCCCCAGAAATGTAACTACACGTCATGGCGACACACACCTCCTGTCTGTTTCTGTAAGCTGAAACCGTTTCCCTCAGTGGAAACAAAGCTTTTATTTACTTTAATTTCACAGATAAGAAACAATAAATTGTGAAGACAGGTCTTGTGTGTGATTTATCCTGGCTTCATATGAGCAGAGGCTAATTTATACACTGTAAAACGCCATAGGCTTGTGCTAATAACGTTAGCATGTTGTATTTGTTTGGAAAACGTGTTTTGTATGAGACAGTTGTTTTGTCGGTGAACCTTGTGAGTTGTAATGGAGCTGAATTTTGTAACGTTATGTTTGTTAAATGTTGCTGTTGTCCCTGGCTTTATGTGGGTAGAGGAAAAGTCCGCTGGCTGCTAGGCTAATTTATACAATGTAAAATGCCATAGGCTTGTGCTAATAATGTTAGCATGTTGTATTTGTGGGGAAAATGTGTCCAGATAAAGACAAGTGTTTGTCTGTGAATGCTGCGAGTTATAGTGAAGCAGATTTGTGTACTTAATGTGTGTTTAATGTGTGTTTTGAATCAACTAAACTTAACGCCACTTCATAGAAACTCTGCCGCCGACTAGCGTTTTGGAGGTGGCCTCAACAGTAGCATCCATGTCGCTGTTGTTCAGCAGTGGTGCTGTCACAACTTAGCAAGCATATTGTGTACACAACTTTCCATGTCGTTACCATAGGAGGAGACAATGGGCACAGATATGCAAAGGGCCCCACCACCATTTCCAACACAGCAGCAAGACACACAGGCTTTGTGATGTCTTTGTGTGTCTTTATGTCGTTATGCATCTTATTTGGGGTTTGTGTCTTTCTGATAACTTTGTATCTCTGGGGTTTTTTGTGTTTATTTGAGGTAAATTTGTGTCTTGTTTTTGTTGTTTTGTGTCTTTTTTGTGGTCATTTTGAGTCTCTTACTAGTTGGTAAGTGTTCATTTGACTTTGGCATTTTGCAAATGAAGGCCATGGGCCCTCCCTGAAACTCTGGGCCCCTGGACCTGTGCTCAGTAGGCACCTTCAGTAATCCATTCATGGCTGTAACTACAAGTTCACAAGTTCCATTTAAAGGCAGCATGAGTTAGCTAGCAACAGCATGGTGTTCAGCATGTCTTTGTTTCCCCAAAATACCATGGTATCTGTCACAGCTCCAGATAATGTGTAAGGCATTTTACAGTGGACTGCTTTAGCAACTAATGTTATATGACACACCCACTTTTTAATGACCAAACCTCTCTTTTCATTTACAAAACAATGTGTCTAAGATTTAATTTGTTCATTCATTCATTTCTCCCTCATCCTCCTCTCGAGCTTATGGTGAGGGTGACGTGTGTGGAGCCAGCTGTCTGCTGTAGCTCCGTATTGCACTTAACCCTAGGCCCACCTACGTCTAGCAGTCCAATCAAATGCAAAGGATTTGATTTAGAGCCTTGTTGTAGCTGTTCACCGATCAAATGTTCTGTTTCACTGGGAAATACGTCAAAGTACAGAAGCTAAATGTGCTCTAACGTCTGTTTCACTGGGACTATAAAGACTGATTATAGCTTTTGTATTCATGTAAAAAGAAATACCTCATGTCTTATGATAACTGCAACATAATCTGAGAGTACAGTTACACTACAAAACACCTACACTGGCTACAAGATTGTATCACAGATTTCAAACAGTTCTCATATTCCAGGCAGGTACTTGTAACAAAATTTAAGTGGCTCCATCTGCTGTGACAGCCTCCAGTGAGTGTGCATTTGTGAATGTGTCTCAGTGTGTGTGTGTGTGCGTGTGCGTGTGTGTGCGTGTGCGTGTGTGTCTGTGTGTGTGTGTGTGTGTGTGTGTGGGCATGTGCGCCCACATGAGTGATTGAGTGTGTTCACCAGACTCTGTCATCACATGCTTTCATGGCTTTGTGAGCTCTTGAAGAAACCCACATTTTTCCAGTCAGCAGTTTCTAGCACACACACACACACACACACACACACACACACACACACACACGTGCACACGCACACTCACACTTTGTTTCGGTTTTGTCTCCTCCACCGGCGGCTGGCAGGCTGCTCCACTACCTCACCAAGTCCACAAAAAGATCTGGCACATTTTTCTTTTTTCGAACATGTTGCCTTTTTCTTTTCCCATGTTGCCATGACGATCTGACACACTGCATGAAAATGCCCCATCTCCTGTTTCCAAATGAGCTCGAAAGAGATGTGTAGGTCTGTTTGTGTTGTAAAAGCACTCATTATTCTACATATCTTTATTCCCCTTGTTACTGCCACTATCTTCACCGTCATTATCATGTACTTGTTGTTGAATTATGTCACCATTAATGCTACTTACACCCTCGTTTAAACATCGCATCGGAATTTATAATAATAACAATAACATTTGGTATTTAAGCTGTCAAGTCCTAACAGCTTTGTGCTCGCACATCTTCATCGTAGCCTCAGCGCCACATTTCCCGCACCAACATATTAATGTATGACGCTGTCAATAGAGGAAAGACAAAGTAAAGTTTGAGAGGAGTTCAGTAAACTCTTCAACAGATGGGATTTGTGGGAATAGAATATTAATGCTCGTTTTGTTTGGGGGATGTATTTCAAAACGGGACAGTTGATTTAGAAGCAGGAAAAATACACCACAGACACTTCCTTGTGTTCGCGTCCTCGGTGATCAGTGGCCTAAATGTAATTTATGGGAATAATTACAGATAATCGTATTCAATTATTCACTTAATGCTAATATGACAAATAATGCAATTTAATGAAGACAGCCTTGACAATTTGGAATTTGCCAAAGAGGACAACTTTGCATTGTAATTGAAAATCTGCTTTTGTACTAAAATGCATAAAAAACTGTTGGTTGAATCCCTGATGCTAAATCCAAATTCCCACTTTGCTTTCACTGCAGTTGTTGACAGCATATTGAAAATACAGGTGGTCCCTTTCAGATGGAGAGGGTAATAACACACTTAGATGTTATTATCATAAATATTGATGTTGTAATATAACCTAGACCCAGCGCTCATACATTTCAGGGTCTATAAAGGTCATGTCATGCCACGCTATCAAATTCCCCATGAAACTGATTATAACCATCACTGACCACATTATTATTTGTGGAATGGCCCAAACACTACATTCTGGATTTTGATCCTCCTTGGTTTGTTTCATTCAGGCACCAGCACGCAGACGGTTAATGCTGCGAGCAGTGTTTGGTTGAATTGTAGAATGTGACCTTTGCTAAGGAGTGCCAGCGCCATTAGCTAAAGGTCAAACCAGACGACACATTCAACATTAGCCACAGCTCCACCGGCAGTGACATGTAACCACACAGGACCACAAACCCTCTGCTGGTCATGGTTCAAGTGGATTGATTTGCTTGTGTAGTCCGTGTGGTTCACTTCAGTGAGGGACAGTGACAATGATGAACTGTTTCCCCTGTGCCTGTATTAAAGGAGAGGCATATAGTCAAAGAACTATACGAAAAGGAAGCTGTTAGGAGAGACTGTTGTGGCCATGAATGTATGAGAACTGGATAAAGCATTGGAGGCAGGGCCCTGTTTGTTCCTAAAGTTAAAGACTACCCAGGTATACAGTTACTTTACCTTTAAAGCAGAAGCCGGCCCATAGCTAGTTGAGCCCCTGCCAACTTAAATGGGGATAAAATAATTGAATCATGTGGTTCTTCCAGCCTTTTGAAATGATATCGGACCAAATGGATCAAATCCCAATAGTGAAATGCATTCTGTCATGGGGGTTGGGACGCTCAAAAAAACGTGTCTACCGATTCACAATGTAAGTCTATGGGATAAAGTCTTTTGGGGCCCAGTAGCATCATGTGACAGACCCTAAAGTTGTAATTCCACAGTTTGGCCACTATATCAAATCGGCTTTAAAGCTGAGACATGTATAGCTGCAGGCACGTTCTGTTTGGAGCCTACGCAACACACCCTTACAAACTACATCCACCTCCAGAACAGGACAAACCCACGAACCCTGAACCTGTTACAACGTGATGCTGTAACGAATACATATGAGGCCAAAGTAGCAATAATCGACTTTATTAATTTTCTCAATTCATTACACTTGAAGACATGGTTCACTTTAATGAGTAATGAGATGCAACCCTTACCTTAACGCCTCGTTTCCACAAACATATGTGTACAGAGACGAGACAACCAAAGTCCATTCATTCCTATAGGAATCTCAGTGATATTCGATGTGCCTGCAAAATTCCTCCCCTCTGTCATATTTCGGTCCAGAATTTGCTGCAAGTACGTTAAAAAAAATTGTACTTTTGCAGTGGATTTCGGAGAGCGAGAGAGCGTATGATTGTGTGCTAGCTTAGCTAACAGGCTGCTAACTAGCTAACAGGCTGTTTCCTTCAATTCAGTTGCCTGTTGATTGTCAAGTGAGTTTGTAAGAATATATCTTTATCTAGTTTTAGCACTTTGTGAATCTGAGTAATATTATTCTGCTAAAATATGGTTATACATTATACAGTCAGATTGTCATCATGACATTTTTAATTAAATATCTCACAAAACATGCTACGTACCTGGCAGGTACTGTTTTTGTCCCGGTAATGTTCCAAGCGCATTTTCCAAACTACTGGACGGTGAAACACAGACATAATTAGCCTCCTCCCATAGCTACAGGTAGTTTCTATCAGGTTTCTATCCATCCCTAAAGAAATGTACTTCCCTGCATTGGACATTAGAAGCATCATCCGTATATGTAGGGGTCTATGGACACCAGTGTGGAAACCCAACCCTTCATAGCTAGATAAATGCTAACTTAGTATTTTCTTCAGGGCTTCTGCTTCTGGACCAAGAAGCAAGGGGGGTTGTTCATGTAGATATGGTGGGTTAGTCATGTAGCTGGTGGGGAGATCATGTAGCTACTCTGACCACATACGTACTTGTCAAAGCCTGGCACTGTTCCTGGGGGCTTGGTTGTGGCTGTTGAACCAACCTGATCTCACAGAAATACGTGAAATGACCACGACCTCTTAACACCGCATTCCGTGGTGGCAGCACGTAATGGGTTGAAATTACGTGCTGCCACCACGAAAACAATGCCAATGTAAAGTCAATTTGGGTCCTCTTCCGTGGTGGACACACAGATTCCCTGATTCAATCACGTCACGTCAACCTCGTTTTCCTCAATGATATCTTTAACATTCCTGTATACACACAAAAACACGGAAGTGTTCTTGATATTAAAACAGCAAATATATTCCTCTGTTATAATTTCCCACCAATAATAATAATAATGATAATAACGTGATAGTTCGGCTGTTCTAGATATTTGTTATAGCCTATTCAAATATTCAATCACAAAAACGCCGTTGCTAGAGAACTTGCTAAAATATCTGAAATGAACCATCATGCCTACTTTTTCTTAACATATTTCATCTAGGTGCAGTGTCATTACTAGTTCAGCTTTACTAGACATTTGATATACTCAGTAGATGTATCTTTTTACGACCCTGTTTTACAACAAGCCGCAAAAAAACCTACCGTCCCAAAAACGCCGTTTTTAGAGTACTATCTAAAATAACTACGATTAGCCAACATCCTTGCTTTTTTTCTTAACATAGTTCATCTAGGTGCAGTGTAATAACTACTTCGGCTTTACTAGATATTAGATTTATTCAGTAGATCTATCTTTTTACAACCCTATTTTACAAGCCGCAAACGAACCTACTGTCCCAAAAAAATTAGCCGACATCTTTACTTTTTCTTACCATAGTTCATCTAGGTGGAGTGTAATAACTCGTTCGGCTTTACTTGATATTAGATATATTCAGTAGATATATCTTTTACAACCCTATTTAGAGCCCTACTTTGCAAATCAGAAGAACTACAACTGTGTTGCTGATATGTATCAAACTGCATGGCGCAGTCCCAGGGAATTGTAGTTTTTTAAAAATCTAAGTGTTTTTCCCAGATTTGGAAGTTGTAAATACTGAACTGAGAGTACACTGTGGACTTTAAGGGGATGGTAAACACATTTGTGAAATCAGATTTTAAATATCTAATTTCTAAATGGGTGAAAATTAATTTTATCCATATTTTACCCATATCTGACAGCACCCACAGTTGTTGACTACACTCACATGATAGCTGAGGTCAAGAGCTCTCTATAACAGTTGGTCCCATGTCTGTACCCCCTTTCGTTGCTGAGTTATAAGCCCTCAAACATGCACTGAGGTCAAGGTTCAAAGGTCAATGGCTGAAAGCAGGAGCCATGTAGAATCTTCATACTGACATATGTTACTCTCCAGGTTGAGACCTTTCCAATGATGTATTTGGTTTAGCTCTACGACAAAGTTTAGATTTTTTCATTTTTTGAACACAAGCCATGCCAGGTGTAGTTTCAGAGAGCACTTTGAAGGCCCCGTGTATAAAATGAGTTTTGTTTGTTTCTTTGCTTGTTTTTTTCTTTTTTTACTGTAGATAGTTACTAAAATGAGTCATCCTCAGATAATACAATACTACTAAAAAGTAAAACCAATAATAACAATAATGAAATAAGCAAAAATAATATTAAAATCATATTGAAATGTTAAAATCTATTTACAGAGTGGAATGGTAGCCTAATAGATAACTTAGATAATATTTATTATTGTTTAGACACTTTATTATTGCTTAGATACTATTTAGCCTATTATTGTATGTACTTTTAGCATGTTCTACTTTTGAGTAATTTCCGAGAAGTTATGATAAAAAAAATTAAAAATTACAGACTATAGGAGACAACCTCTTCAGTGTCTCACGTCAATTAATTAACACTATTTGTCGGCTTTTTATAATGCCTTTTTTTTTTTTTTTTTTTGCTGCTGTCTCCAGTTGAGAGTGGTGATTTGCTAAATACATTCTACAATAATAATTAGATTAACATTTGGTCTATAATATTGTTGGCTATATTACGCATTTTAATTAAAAAAAAACGGAAGAATAAAAGAAATAAACACCGAAATAATTACTTTTTTTTTATTGATACTCCTCTCTGACACACACACACACACACATTGAACACGCGATTGAATGAATGAATGAATGAATGAATGAACATTGGAAGTGGTTCAGCTGCAGTCCCGCCGGCTGGCTCACATTGAGATTACATTTGCTTTTTAACACTAACAAAATGTTTTATATTGACCGTATGAATGGTTTCGTTTTCAAATAAATATTTGGAAACGAAAATATGCTTTGGTGTACTTTTACAGAGTTTTGCAATATGTATATAGCCTACCTGTATCAAAATGTATAATTTTCAGCAGCGGTTTGTGTGACAGCTGCCACGGTCGGACGTATAACCAGCAGGGCAGCCGTTCTGTGGCGCTGGCTTGGGGTCCGCTCTCCCCTGGTGGAGTGGAGGGTGGCCGGGTTGCCAGGGGCAGACGGCTCCATGTGATGGTGTTTCCTCTCTGGTTCTTCCGTGCTCAGCCTTATTTTTATCTTCTTATTTATTTATTTATTTATTAGTGGCGTTTGGATTCAGTTACGGCAGACGGATGGCAATCTGAAATGGAATGAAGCCCACAGACAGCCGACAGCAGCTACAAAACAGTAGTGGAACGCGCCCCATCCGCCCACAACACAATGCTCTTAAAGCCCTACACTATCTGCTGGCAAAATACATTTATTTTATTTTATGGCCTTGACATTAACCTGTCATATTGTTGAGTTATCAAGGACACTTCCGCGTTTTTGTGTGTGTACAGGAATGTTAAAGATATCATTGAGGAAAACGAGGTTGACGTGACGTGATTGAATCAGGGAATCCGTGTATCCACCACGGGAGAGGATCTTAATTGACTTTACATTGGCATTGTTTTCGTGGTGGCAGCACGTAATTTCAAACCATTACGTGCTGCCACCGCGGAATGCGGTGTTAAGAGCTCGTGTCATTTCACGTATTTCTGTGAGATCAGGTTGGGTTGAACAAACGACTGTACTCCCTTGGTGTGATCTTGAGCAACATTTATGTCTTTCAGATGGTTATAACAAGTTACCGAGCGGGATAAATTTCACGTTAGCTTAGCTGTAATTCTGTTTTAGACAACATTAGCTATTCAATAACACAAACTACAGAACAAACCTGTGCCAAAATGGCTGCAAATAAACCATCACTAGAGGCTACATTTATATGAAATCCACTATTAAAGAATTAAGATACACAATTTGTTTGTATCTGGTTTTACTTAGCAAATATATAACACACAAAAGCAGCTAGCAGTGGGGCTAACCGACAAGGCTAGCAGTAGGCTAGCCACTGCTACAAGGCTAACAGTAGGGCTAACTATCTTGGAAGTTGGAAGTCAGAATAACAGGAGGTTTTTGGTTTTTACCATTCTGCCAACCTTACATGACTGCAGCATCATGTCACAAACATCCCAGCCAGCGAAAACAGCTAACGTATGTAGCTAACCTATAAATAGATTAAGATTTCAGCAACATGTTTGATCTTATCTAACATTTGTTGGCCCTACGATTGCTAGCAAATTTGGTTTCGTTCTAAATCTAAAGAGTGCGATGAGGTTTCAAAATGGCCATAAAAATAAGGTTAATGAAATGCTAATTTTTACCACTTATAACTACCCCATTCTGAAATATTAAAATTTCACAGCCCTCATTAATTATACACATAAATATGATGCCTTAGTGTTTCTGACAGTAAGATGGGCCTGCTGAGTCCTTTGCAGTGTGCACAGTGTTCGTCTGTGTCTGGGTGGTTTTTGACCCACAGGCCCTGTTAACACTCATGACATTGGCATGCTCAGACTGGTGTGGATAATGGAGCAAAGGGACGACCTTTGTGATGAATTAATAATTGATAGAGTAATTGGGTTGGCCTCTTCCTGGGCCTAAGGAGCCCAAGGTTTTGCCTCGCGCCACTCAAAGACAGCCATTATTCTGCACTGTGTGGCCGGCAAAGGGCAAACAGCGGATCAAATATTCACCATGGAGAACACACACACAATTATCCCTGACTTAATGGGGCTGACTTCACAAAAAGTCTTTGCTAAATGCAGCGGGCTGGAGCTGACCAGAGTTATTGGCGGTCACCTTGGAGGAGTTGGTCAATATTGCTGCTAATATGGCCGGTAGAACTTCATCTGGCTTTGTCAACAGAGTAGCAGGGCTATGATTAAATATAAAAGGTTTGGAGGAGGGGATGGGTCAGTGGGGAGGGGGGTATTCGATGCAATTAGACTAGATAGCACTTGCCACTGAATTGCTTGATGGGAGATGATCTTACAGAGGGTGGTGCCATCCCAGCATGTCACTCCTCCATCAGTCCTCTCTATGTGTCTCTCTTTGACGTGGAGATAAATGTGCGCTGCCATCTCCCCTTAAACGCTGCCGAGGCCTGCATATCAATTTTTGACAACGTGGCTTCGCCATCCATTAAGGCGTAATTATGTTAAAGATCTTCTATCTATTATTTGGTGCTTAGCTGTGCACGCAAATCGCAGTGAGGTCAAGCTCTAATCGAAGTCTGGCGTTTAGTGGCTCCAAGTGCCTTGTAGGTTTTTGTAATTGGCCCTTTGAACACTAATGGTATGTCATGACTGATGAGCTCTTCAGTTTGAGGCCTAACGTATGCTTTTTGCCCGTCAAGGCCAGACATTAAAGACAGCAGATTGGGGGGGGGGGGTGGTGCAGCCTGCACATACCTCATACAATACATTATATCATGGGTCTCATACTAAAACACTGTTTCTGTTTATTTATTGTGGGAGTGAAATGGAAAAAAAGACAGGAGGGGAAAGCTAAAGAGAGGTGGGTTCAGATGATTTTCTCAGGCACCAAAGATGAGGTGCCCTGCCTTGACTCAAGGAAAACACTGCATATTAACCGACTTGAGCTCGCGCACACATACTCGGTGAATAGAGCATGTATAATGAATAATTCCTATTTGTGTTGGCTGCGGTGTGCTCCCCCTCTGCTGGCCCCTCATACATTATTTGTTGTGGTATTGTTTTCCAGCTGTGAGAGTACTCAACACTTTGCCTTCCCACTCACATCAGGACAGAGAGGAGTTTTTGCAGCTTCGCAAGAGGCGACTTAACTCCCTGCTTTTGTTTTATTTATTTATATATTTCCATCATTGCCTTGGTAAAATAAAGCCCCCTCCCTGCTTTTGCATGAACAAAACCTGGCATAATAGCTAAAAATGGATTGCTTTTAACAAAAGTGTAACCAAAGAGCCTCGCAGCTGAGACACATTCTTTGAAGTGTACTTCCTGCAGCTCAAAGCTGTGTAGCTGCTCAGCCGATCACCTCCTGAATATTCTCTCAACAACATGACAACAGATGAGCGGTGATGAGCGCAGACGAGTCCACCGTTTACAAAAAAACATTTTGATGTCCCAGTTGCCCCCCCCCCTCCCTGAGCGGGACTGCAGTTGAAAAGCATGCGGCGCGATGTGCACAGCAGGTGCCTGCAAACTCCAGTTAAAATTCTGTTAAACAAACCAAAACTGTTCCTCTCTCTCCTCTGACTGCACTGACGAGGGATCAAAAGCGGGAATGCTGACACATAAAAAAAACAGTGAGGCTTGATGACAAGATCAAGTGGAATTGTTACTGTATTGGTTTGGCGTGAGGGTCCCATGCTGGATGTGCTACAGCGGCGCTGCCTAATTAGCTATTCCAGACCATCTCTGAAACAGTGCTCAGGGCAGGTGGGCTACAAGGAGCCGTCTGGTTCCCTGCTGTGATGAAAGGCGTCTGGTTGTCACACAAATTTGATTGGATAGTGTTTAATTGCTGCACTCTGGTTGGATGGAGCATTGGTTAATTGTAACCAAAGCTGGTCTGCGAGCCGGGTACATATATCATATATCAGAGTAAAAGCATGTGGACGTGTAACATATGGCATGGGAGCCATAAACAAGATTTGTGTGGAACGCCGTGTGCATGACCGCTTGGCTCCAGCATCAGAATGAGCATCCCTTGTTTACCCGGACTTGACAAGCCAGAACTGCAGCCACCATGAGGTACATGCCTCAGAGCACCATTTCACAGCCTGCTTTTATTATTTCTAAAGTTCTGTTTCACTACCTTCACTCCACAGAAGAGAATGCAGCTTCAAAATAAGCTGAGGAGCAGAGAGGCGTGAGCAATCAGAAAACAAAATTATAAAAGGGGGCCCAGAGACAATTGACTAATCCGGTGCAAACCCAGGATCTAGGTCTTATTGACTTACTGTCAGTGTAATCCATATCATAACCATCTGCTCCAGTGCTGTGAAACACCAAGGGCATATTAGCTGTATGTCTCCAGTGAGGGTTTCAGCTGACAGTAGCCTGGAGGGCTCCATGGAGTCATTTGGAAGAGTACCTGTAAAGCCACGCTACATGAATCCTAATTCTGCTATTGTGTCTTTCTGCTGAAAGCTCAATACTTGTCTCCCCTCTGTTAACACAGGAGCCCTCCACAGGAGCGTGCTGCCTGCAGAGTGACGTGAAGTAAAGTCTTTGGAGGCTGATAATCTTTTAGCAGGCGTTTTTTTTGTGATGGAATGAATTAGGCACTAAAACAAACAGATTTTGCAAATCCATAAGCAAAGCACACACTTGATCCCAAGTGTTGTTTCCAGTGACGATCACCTGAGCATTATTTTGGCTGGCAGTTTGTCCACTGGTTTCCTGAGCCTCTGGATGGCTCTGTTTACATCAGCCCAGTTCATAATAAACGGATAGAGCGAGCTGCAGTCCGGGCTGGCCCTTTGTGAGCCTTCAGTGCAACAACATATAATAACCTCTGTGGGCCAAAACACACAGAGGTCATTTTCTGTCAACCACCTCCAATAACCCTCTATTCAGCTCTTCCCACAGTCCACACACCAACCAGTGGACTGAACTGCGCAGCCGAGCGGCCGACTGTGGGGGTTTTAATGAAACCTGCTGAGTTCTCTCATTCCACTGTGACATGAGCTGGAATAATGACCAATGTAACGAGTCCGTCTGTCTGCGGGCCCAATCGGCTCCCCTCCACCTCCTCCTCCTGGCCTTGACTTTGACCTCGTCTCGACTTTGAAACCTCCAGCGATGCAAATTTCACCTGATGCGGCTCACTTTCATCAGCTCGTAGCGGAAGGCGGAAGATTTCTGTGTGACTGCTTGTGCATTGCAGGGCTGAGGGGGGGGACAGCAGCGATAGGGAGGCAGGCCTAATCTAGTCTTTGTCACTAAATATCAAGTAGACTGCCGGGATAACAGAGCGTGACAATGCAGGATAAAGCACTCTGGAGGGGTGTTCATTCCATGTCTATTCCTGTTCCCCTGTCTTAGCCCCTCTCTTTCTCTCCATGTCTCAGCTCCCCCTCCTCGTGTTCGCTCCCCCTTTCCTGTTACATTGTGTTATCCAAGGTCTGATCCCTGTTCTTAGTTTTAATATCTTTCTCTCCACCAGGTGAATGTCAGAAAATGAAACACTGTGAGCAAACCAAGGACTCTGTGTGTGTGTGTGTGTGTGGATGTGCCTCCCTGGGCTGTAGTCTGAACTGCCCAACTGATGAGTCAATACATGCAGCACAATCCGTAGCTTTTAGCAGAAAACCAATATGCTGCCTTATCGACTCGTCTAAAGATAAAACAACACTATATTTTGGTGGCTTAAGCATCTGAGACGCTGTAAATAGTGTTAGGTCCGGGGAGAGGGGGGGGGCGGAGGAGGAGAATTAGGGTGTAAAGAGAGAAGGAAGATGTTACAGTGCTTCAGCTGGCACATTTAGGCCAGGGTTTCCTGATGATTTATAGACCCGCACAAGGCCTGGTTTTATTGAGCGCTGTGGCAACATAAGGATGTCGTGGGCGCTGCCCTTATAATTGGGCTCATTCTGTTTGTTTGTTTACTGCAGCAGGTAGCTGACAGCTAATCTTATGCAAAGCCAGATAACAGAAGGCTTTCTGGGCAACAGAGCTGTCAGCTGCCCCCTGAATCAAAAGCAGATACTTCACCTTTAAGTCGACAGTGAACACACACACACACACACACACACACACACACACTCGCAGGCAGGCACATATTGGTCGGTTCGGGGCTTAAGCCTCAGAGGGGAATTAATTTGTTTCTTTTAAGGGTCTGGGAAAAAACGAAGAGCCCGTGGAGTTAAAGAGAGATGATCATCGAGCTGTCCAAAAACATATGGAGACGGACCCTGAGAGACACGGAGAATGAAGATAAAGTTGTTTTCCCGCCGCCGTGAGGACTAATGTTATCGGGTTAGCTAGACAGATGAACAACACCTCTGGCGAGTGGCGAGCAGGGCCCCCCTTATAAATAAAAGTTAAGAGGGCTCCTCCTTGTTGTGAGTCATTAAAGATTGGCTCCCTAAACAGTCAACACCGGCTCCGAACCCTTCCCCCCATCCCCCCATCCCTCGCTATCAATCTCCCCACCTCTCCATAAATGCCAGGAGCCGATAATTAATGATAGATTGGCGGTTAATGAAAGATTTATGCGGCATAAAGGATGCTTGGCAATCAGTTGGTGCGTCGGAGGCTTTTGAGCTTTGACAGCCAACGGCACATCAATTGTGCCCTGGAGACGAGCGCACGTAATGGCCCGGCAGTCAAAGCAATGACAGTTGTAGGTGAGGTTGAGGAAAAAAAATGTAAGGCGTCCCTTGGTCACCAGTTGTGACACGCAGCAGAAGGCGGCCCAGTCGGCCCCGGAGCATCCTTGTGACAATGCAGACAGCCATTTAACCTCTAGCCCCCGGCAGGCACGTCAGAGTAGGGGGGTGGGGGCAGCACGGAGCCTCACACTCCTGACAAAATATTTAATTCCGCCTTAAAAGGTTATTTCACAATAACACACGGTCCCCCTTGCCTCTTTTTTCTCTCTGTCTTCTTCCCCTCCAAAGCGTTCAATTTATTGCCTTCAGATGCACGCTTCACTGGGTACTGTAGTTGACTCCCTCTCTCACTACAACTGCTGGCTTATTAAGTTTCCATGGCAACTTGCCGCATCCACTTGTGTTTTATTCCAGCCTGTTGGGACCCCACAGGGTAAAGCTTTAAGCCGGAACACCAGGAAGCGATGGGTTTAGAGGGGGAAGAACAACCTGCAGCGCTGAGGAGGGGGATTGTTGGAGAATTGCTCATTGCCCTTCGCTCCATTTAACCTGCTGTGGGGCAGTGGAGCTGAAACGCCGCTTTTTTATGTCACTGTGTCTCCTTCCATCAGGACAAATATTAAAATATATCGACAAAACTGCCAGGACTGAAGCTACCTGTGGGGAGCAACACATCTTTGTTTTACAATAGAAACAAATGCAAATAAATAATCTTTGCATTTCAGATGTTTCATTTTTGATGGCGCTGTGCCTCTAACACACTGACACAGGCCGTGCCACCAGCTCTATGGATGACAGTGTCATTCTGAAAGGTACACCAGACTGAAATATCTCAACAAACATTGGATGGATTGCTGTGATATTTGCAGGGACATTCATGGTTCTCAGAGGATGAATCCTACTGACGTTGGTGAGCACCTGGCTTTTGTTGTCGTGCCACCATTAGGTCAAAATTTCACAACAAGGTACGGCTGTCGTGATAACTACACATTGCAATGCGCGCTATTGCCATTTCATTATTAGATTTAATTACTGAGAATGAAATTGACAAGACAGACATACAGAACATTCAAATACAAATGCGCCTGTCTCTGCATCTGTAGAGTGTTGGCTAGCAATCGTTAGCTTGAACAAGCTTAGGCTGAATCCTAATGTGCAGACTTCACCGCACTTGCAGACTCGTGGACTTTGCGGGTGCCTTCCCAGGAAGTCAACAAGTCCTCAAGAGGCCTAAAGCGGACTTTCTGCAGACTTCCAGAGAGTCCCTTGGGGTGGAGATCTCAGCAGACTTCACTGATTTAATAACCCATAATTCTTTGCAATATGGACGTGACGTTGTGGTTTTATTTTTGATATCTAGGTCTATTAAAAAGTTACTTTAATTATGCAATAGGCTAAAAAAATGGCTGAAAAACAACAACAGAAGGTCTTCAAATGTAATGTCCTTATTTACAAACATTTATGTTCTTGAACGCATGTAGCCTGTTATACAGAGATGTATTAATAACCTACATTTTTGTCTCGTCACAAAAAAAGGCTATACATGGGATTTATATCTTGTTATCTGCAGGAACAGATGAGTTCAGCACTATTCATCAACTTACATGACATATATAAATATGAAAGCAGTGTAGTTGAACGTTTCCATGGCAATGAGTAAAACCGTCTCGAGGGCAGTCTATCAGCCGCTAGCTGTCTCTGTTCTTGCAGACTTTACGTGATGACAGTAAATACGTCACACTACGTACAACTTAAGTCCGGAGGGGCTCAGCCTGCAGGTCCAGAGGTTGGACATTTGGATTCAGCCTTACTTACTGGTAGTAAAATGAGCGCTACTGACCCTGGAGTTTCCCCAACGGTGTCAAGTTCTCTCGTCTACCGGCTGCAATCCAAGCTTCGCGCTGGTTAGTTTCTTTAGAGAAGCGGTGGTCTTTTATGTTTGGCATCAAGTTTGTACCTTGTTGAAGGGAACAACTCAACATTGCACAGCAAAGTCCTAAAACTAATTTCACCATTTTCCCACAGTGTGTGTTTCAGTTCAGGAGGACTAAAGTTAAGCGTTTCATATGCTGTTTGAGGCTGGACTGGATGTCTCAGTGGAACAAGGACGTTATTTCCTAGCAGCTGAGAGATGCCTTGAAATGATTTATTCCACACTGAGTGCTGCATGTTTGCTGCTTCCGGACACCAAGAGTTGAAAAATGTTCAACTTTCGGTAAAAAGCTGCAGCTACTTTAAAACTGTGTCACCTTTGTCAATTAAAAACCAACAGTATATCTGATTTGCAGAAACACAGAAAAATGGGGGTAATACCACATTTCACACTGTTGAGTCACCCTTAATCACTGCAGGGGAAATTCCTTCACGGCTACAGTCCTACCATCAGGTCAGACTTTACTTCGTCTAATACTTAAGTTTATGACTAAACACCTACAGAACTGGTCAAATTCCCATCAGCCTTGTCTGTGCTTTGTGTTTAGTGCTAACAAGCAGTGCCAGCCTGAGGCATAGGCAGTATAGGCGAATGCTGCAGGCGCTGTCATCCATAGGGGGCGGCACAAATGGGGGACAAAAAAAAATCTAAATATTTATCTTTAACTTTTTTTGTTTTTTACTATTACTACTTTTGTTGGTCGAATCAAAGAGCAGTTTCATTTAATGTTCAGCATCCTTCAGAAAAACACCAACATGGAGTTTATTATTGCTAAACTTACATTTATGGATAAAATACTTTGCCAGAAACATTACCAAATTAATTATATTATAATTATATTAATTTTATTATATATATATTATCTGTATTAAAGAGAAAATAATGTTACTCACTCAGAAAAATCTGAATTTATGATGCTGTCTGTTAATACAAAAAACAACCAGAATTTAATCATAAAAACTTTTCTCAGATAATCGTCTTGTCTGTTTTTCTCAAATGACCGCATCATGCCTCCGTACATATCAAAATGTAAACCTGCTAAGCTAAGATGGTGAACATGCTTAACATCATACCTGCTCAGCATGCAGGTGTGCATTCAGCTCAAAGCTGTGCCTCAGCAGCCGCAGTAATCTTTAGTAATCTTTATTTCGAACATGCAAACAAATGAATAAATAAATAACAGAAGAAAACAAAACAAAAACAGTATTTGTAACAAGAACAAGTGTAAAGCCACTGAATTTCGAAAAATAATCTATAAATAAATAAATAATAATAATACAAAAGCAAACAATTTACAATACTCACAAAAAAATCAAAAAAAGAAACAGAGACGCACTAAGTGGTCAAGTGGTCTTGTGTTTACATGTCCAAAAAGGAGTGGGCTGAAGTAAAAAAACTTATTATTACATAGTACATTCAAATGTACTGATGTATGTCACTATAATGAAAACTGAGGTCCAAACCAGTTTTGTTTGAGCAGCTTTGAGCTCATCACAAAAGGACTACATGCAAAGAAATCGCCATTGTAACTCAATTCTTTGGGGCTTATGTCATTTCCAGGGATCCAAGCCCCTTCCTCACTGCTGCCTGAAACCTTAGAGCGACTACTGCGACGCTAATACGGACCGCCATTGATTAGATCATACATTTTCATTTCATTACTTAATTATCAATTCAACTCTGTGGGACCTTTTGAAAGAGAAGAGATGCAATCTAACACACTATAAGTTAATAATGCTAATTTGATTTTACAATTTGGAATTTTATATGCATATTAAGTAGCCTTGTTCAGATATTTCTACCAAAGAGATAATTAATTATTTCATATGCCAAATGAGAAATTGTCTTATCTTTAAATTACTCTTCAAGGTATTACACCAGATTTAGAATTTCAGCTCTAATTTGAGGCGGTTCTTTCAAGACGTCTGCGCCCCACATTATAGTCTTCATTAACTGTCACTTCATGAAAGACCACAGATTTCATTAACATAGGCTCCACACAATCAAGGCCCCTTTGAAAATTATTCCTCTTGTAATGTATGCTCAGGGCAGACAGAGACGATCTTTACAAATACGGCACACGTTTTGAGCTGTTTCATTGACGAATTACCGTTAAATGTACTTTGACCACACGGCGCCACAATCACTGCCCCGTCAATGGACTCAGCGTAAGGTCAGGTTCACTGGAAAATAGCTGTAAAAGGCGATTAGACGAGGCACTAACTGCCCTGGTTAAATAATATTGATGAATCCGCACTCACAGTGTAATGTGAGTTGATAACAACAGCAGTTAAGTGATTTTGTTTTTCCGAGAGTGGACAGATGCAATGCCCATATACGGAGAGAATTTGGCTTGTTAGCAGCCAAACTTATGAAAACATTTAATCTGCGCACAGAAAGGATAATTACAGACAATGAATATGTCTCATCCTAATTGTTTATCCCTCGGCCAGAATGAAAGCATTAACAAACAAACTTGGAGCCATCAATTTCTTTACTGTATGACGGGGATATTAAATACGACCTCGTCACTTTTGAAAGTTGTTGGACAGAAATGAAAAGGCGATAATGAGTGGGAGGGAGAAGATGACAGAAAACATCACTATCACAATAATATATGCTTTTTTTTTTTCTTTTCTTTTTTTTACCACAGCGCTTTGGGTTTGGGTGCAAAAGAAAATCCTGCAGGGATCTGAGCTCTGCAAGCTGGCTCTGATTTAAGAGTGAAGGCCATTGGGGGCCAGATAGTAGATCATGAATGGTTCCACTGTGTCTCAACCTAGAGCTATAGAGCCGGACTCCAAGTCCATGCACATACACACGCACACACGCACACTGGCACACTGCACACTGCACACTGCACACTCTACTGGTCCAATCTTTTCATTGCCTTGGTGTCACTATGGAAACCCCCCCTTCCCCTCCCACACAAACACACACACACACACACACACATACATTGGCACCATCACTCCCACAACTGTCCTCTCCTCAGTAATCCTCTGGGCTGTAAGGAAACGATACTGAAGCATGACTGAAAGGAATGGATTGTCGGGGCGGCTGGTGGAAAAAAACCTTTAAAGGGCTCGGACAAGTGTGTCATGCCTCCAGTTATCCCTCCACACCTGGGCAAAGGTGTGTATTTGTGTGTGTGTGTGAGGGTGGCAGGGCAAGAATCAATACACAGCGTGAGCAGAAACACTGCACAGCCGAGTCAGGCGGTGGGAAGCCTGCTGGTGTTTTTGCGCATGATTTGCCTGCGTGCACCTTTAAGAAAATTGCCAGTGATTAGCTGCAGTTTATCAGCAGCCGCGGTGTAAATACCACATGTAATGCATTCACTGCCTACCATTGCACTCGAGCACAAAGGGATCATTCTGTCAGCACAGTGATCTCATCGCTAAGCTATCTCTCTCCTCTCTCTGTCAGAGCCACGGCCTTGGTAGGATATTGGCCTCTATAAACAGAAGATTGCCCACTCCTACTTTTTTTTATTTTTCGCCAACTCCTCTTGTTTTTTTTTTCACTACATCAGTAAGAATATTCAGGATTTTGAATTTATTTTCCTTCCACAGATTTCTCAATGCTGTCAGCAGGGGCGGATCTTCAAAAAAGATGGAACATAAGAAATAAATGATCCAAAGGTCTGTAGTAGAGGAACCACCTCAAGCCCTGGCAGTGCCATTCACCTTAATGTGTGCACCAGTAAAGTGAGAACATGCTAGAGCAGGGGTCCTGAACATTTTTCAGGCCAAGGACCCCTTGGCTGACAGACAGACAAAGCAGCATGGCACTTTTGCTGCTGGTTTTGGAGGTGAATGGTATGTCACAAAATGATTTATTGTGGCTCACAAGAATGCCTCATAATAACACAGCCAATTAGCCAATATGTTTCATTGGCGCGTTAACTGTTAGTTAATTAGTTCACCTCGCTGGTGTGGATAGGTGCCACACAGTGATTTAGCATTAAGATTCTATGCAGAGCCGACGCCATAGCCTACACATGCTGTTGTGAGCATTTATACTTGTGCGGTGTTGTGTCTGTGTCACTCTGCAGTTACACCTCCAAACACTAGTCGGCGGCGGGGTGCTGTAAAGTTTAGTTGATTCAAACTCAAGTTCACAAATCAGCTTCACTATAGTCTGAGTGGGCGGAAGTTCGCTGCATAGATCAGCCTCTCTTTGGGCGGAACGAGCCCCCCGCTGAAGTCCCGCCCTACCACCTCCGGTTGCAGTTTTAAACACGTCCTTTACTAACTTTTGTGGCGTTTGATCTTGCGGGGATGTAGCCATTTTTCTGCCATGGTTCGCGTCCTGTAGGCGATATTTTTGTGGGCGTGTTACACCAAAACCTGTTTCCCCCCTGGCAATATTTTTGCAAGCGCACTGTTGCTGTGGCACCGCCCAGAATGATTGTGATTGGTTGAAAGAAATACAAGCAGCCGGGGCGTTTTTTTCTTAAAGTGAGAGTCGGCCCAGCCAGACCTTTCTTTTCTTGAGAAAGGTCTGGTGAGCGAGACTAGCTTCACTATAACTCGCAGCATTCACAGACAAACACTTGTCTTTATCTGGACACATTTTCCCCACAAATACAACATGCTAATGTTTTTAGCACAAGCCTATGGCATTTTACATTGTATAAATTAGCCTAGCAGCTAGTGGACTTTTTTCTTCTACTCATATGAAGCCAGGACAACAGCAACATTTAACAAAGGTAACGTTACAAAATTCAGCTCCATTACAACTCACAAGGTTCACTGACAAAACAACTGTCTTATACTAAACATGTTTTCCAAACATGCTAACGTTATTAGCACAAGCCTATGGCATTTTACATTGTATAAATTAGCCTAGCGACTAGTGGAGATTTCCTCTGCTCATATGAAGCCAGGATAAATCACACACAAGACTTAAAATGGTATTTTTGTGGAGGCTTTATTGTCTTCACAATTTATTGTTTCTTATCTGTGAAATTAAGGCAAATTAAAGCTTTGTTTCCACTGAGGGAAATGGTTTCAGCTTACAGAAACAGACAGGAGGTTTGTGTTGCTGCAACATGTAGTTTTTTTGTTTTTGTTTTTATAAATAGGCCATTTTATCTTTACTAATATGTAGGATTCATGTTAATATGTATTTTCAGAGATATTTTAACTTTTTAAATCAAACAATAAATTGGTACCCCCCCTACTAAACCCTCTAGGAGTCGCCGACCCCCTGTTGAAGACCCAGATGCTGGAGCACTGAGGGTCATGGTGGGGTGGAGGGAATGTGGATTGGAGAAATGAGAGAATTACAAAATGAAAGACAAAAAAAATGCAAACTTGTACATACTGTATTCTTTTATTCTTTGCTTATAATTACTATTGTTTGTTAGCAAAGTTGTTTATTTAATTGATGTCTCATTAGCTCTTGTTGTGTGTAATAGATACATCAAATATAAAGCTTATCATATTTTTCTTGTGGGGTTGGGGAGAGTGTACACAAGGGCCCTAAGTGTGCTAGGTCTGGCACAGGCCCTTACATGGAGTTCCCCGTGCCACGTGTGCAGAGGTGTAGATGCAAGAGATATGATATGGGATCCACAGACTAGAGGAGGGAAGGATGAGGAGGGAATAGGGAGTAACAAAACTCTATGAGCGCAGGGGGGAGTAAAGGAAGTAACGGATAAGACGATAGGAAGGGTAAGATAAAGAAGAGGGAGGGAAGGACGAAGAGGGACAGAGGATGGACGGGGGTGAAAGACAGAGAGGGGAGGTAATAAGTCCCTCTTCCAATCTGGTGTTGTTGAGCAGGGGTAGTAGCAGAGCACACATTCCATTAGGCAGTAAATATTGACTCAGCAGCGAACAACTGGTTTCTATTGCATAGCAAACAAAGCTATTGTGTGCCTGGCAGCCCTGAAAGGCCTCTGTTTGCACATCACGCTCACGGCTGATAAGTAGGCAGTCTCATTCACTGCGGGGGTCTTATACGTCTCTCTTTTCGTCCGTGCTGTTTTTTTTTCCCTCTCTGCCCTTTTTCCTCTGCATTTCTCTATCTGTCTCCCACTCCTGGCCTCCAGCCACCGGGCCGACAACCTTGACTGTAATCCTCCTCCACATGGCGTTTCCAAGTAGCCCAATGTGTGGCTGGATTAATCATGGGTGTTTCCATCGCAAACAATAGGCCCAGACAGGTTATGCGGCAATAACTGCCAGTGCAATAGTCATCGACTGGCAGGTCATCAGCATTTATGAAATGCACATTCAGACAACGCCGGCCAACAGACGCTCGGCAATATTTACCTTGCCGACTGTACAGAGGGCTGGGCTGTTTGTCTGCAGATTACACTGTGCATTTACATGTTGACCTCTGAACCCAGGCGTCTCTTTAGGAGGGGACTCTGACTTATCATCTACCTGGGACTGTAAATCTTGGCCCACACCCTCTTCCTTTTGTTGAAGTGATGCATGCCATACTCCCCACTATTGCACCATATGGGCTGACTCAGGCTATTAGGGCACTGGGTTGTGCAACATTAGCCAAGAGCTATTGTGTTTTGTTCCAGGTATCTGTAGCGTAGACACGTACTGTGGAATACAACTGTACACCAGGTATACAATGTACAGTGTTGTCAGTGTGAGACAGACAGGAAGATACTGTACATAGGTGTGCGGCTTCCATGGAAATTGAATGTTGCCTCATATTCAGCAGTAAGGGGTGCGGTTATCGGGAAAAAGAATCAGAACATTATGCATTTTTTGCCTGTTTCCCATTCACTGTAATCTCCACTATATGTAGGATTTACTCACTAATATGACAGCATGGGGCTGCTACAGTGGATGCATCAAAGACACATATCCTTTGTGATTAAAGCCCTGAGAGGCAACTCTGCACAATGGCAGCCCCGAATTATTTTTTTACCTAGAAAATGAGCACAGCATGCTCATGTAACCCTGATTTCGTGATGGGGTAGAGTCCTCCACTCTCTCTGGGCTGTGAGTACTGAGTAACACCAATACACCAAGACAGTAAAACACCCAAATCCTGTCTGTGTTCACATCAGAGTCTGGTCTCCATGTTACACTCACAACTGCCCCCTGTAAAACAACAGATAGGAGGCAAAGAGACATAAATAACCAACTTAAACGTTTCACATAAACACAAATATTAGTTATACGATGATGAAATGATAACCACTGCTGATAAAACTTTACCACAGTGTTTCATTTTATCTCAACAACGAAAGATAAACTTAAGTAAATAAAGTCATCTAAGGCTGCTTTCACACCTGTCTGGTTTGGTTTGGTTCAATCGGACTCAAGTTTGTTTGCCCCCTCAGTGCAGTTCATTTGGGCAGGTGTGAACACAGCAATCACACTCAGGTGCACACCAAAACAACCGGGATGAGACCTTCTTGAAGAAGCGGTCTCGGTCCGGTTACAAACAAACTCTGGTGCAGTTCGTCACATGACACATTGTTTGGGTTAAACATGAGCATGTTACAGTCCTGGAGGATTATTAATGTGCACCTCCTCCTGTACTGCCTTAATATGCACATTCAGCACATCCAATGCATCAAAACATTGTTTTCTAGTTGGAGCCGCGCCTCGTTTTCAAACTGTATGGTTTGACTAAAATGAACAATGACAGCAATATAGTCCACGATGAGCAGCGCTAAAATCAACCTGCGTAGTTGTCCCTCCATTGTGACATTAGAAAGTGTCACATTTATCTTGCAAGTGTACTCTTCTTCAACGTTTGCTTTACTTCCTGGATTTTTCCCACTTGGAAATTCTGACCAATCAAGAGCAGCTTTCTCACACAAGGCATTTGATCTGGTCCTCTTGTAAATGCTGCCGTGAGAACACGAACCAACTCTAGACAGTTATACAACTTTGTGACAAAATTAGTCCCTGATTCAGACCAAAGGAGACGACTCTAGGTCTGAAAGCACCCTAAGCTGTGATCTGTATAGTATCCAGGGTTAATGATTCCTTCCAGAAATGTCTGAGAACATAAAAATACTATTATACAACAGTTAGTTACGACCAGTGTTGGGCAGTACTGGTTACTAGTAATAATATTACTTTTTCCAGTAAATTACAGTTACCCCAAAACCAAACAACTCATTACAACGTTACTTCTGTGATCAAATCACTGCTGACTTGAAATACAACATCAGCATCAACATCAGCAGACACATTTTCGTAACTGTTGCACTGGGCAGGCACGTCACAAAGCAGCAAGCCAGTTTGGAAATTTTCCCAAATATTCCCATCACTTTGATTTTGTTCGGAGGAAAGATGACAAGAGCAGTGTTCCTACAAGTAGTCGGACTGAAACTGTGGTCTGAAACACCTCGGCTACTACAACCACCACCAGGAAATACACCCCACCAAAGGTGAGCCCTTTGCAGCCGTGGAGTTCGGCTGTAGCCCTGATTTTAATGGTGGATAGCTGCTGCTACAAAGAAGTGGTGAAGCTTGTGGTTGGATATGTGGTGGATGAGATGTTGCTCAATAAATGACTCTCCATCTTTCAGTCAGAACCTTGGGAAAATACCCCGGGGTATCTCCCCTGAATCTGAATTTTGGGGAAATACACAATTAATAATTTTATGGAGCATAACGGAAAAGCAATATAATGAGTAGTGTAATGAATTACTGTCGGCAGGGAGTAATAAGTTAAGTAATATTATCATTTTTGAAAAGAGTAACAAGTAATGAGTAATGTATTTTTAGAATAACAAGCCCAACTGTGTTTACGACAAACGACATCATTGAGACTTTAAATGTGCATATATTACAACACTTTACAGGTGTTCTGTGTGACAAAACTTTGCACTACAAAGATTAATACACTTCCACAAATAACAATTAAGTTTAATTAGGAATGGCCGTCAGAAGAAGACGATGGGACGGACAGAAGCCTTGATGCTTCACTGCAAACACCTGGGTGTGCTCATGACATCAGTCACTGTCGCAACAGTACTGACTGAACAAACTGTTAACTCATCTGATTCACACATGCCACCAAACTGACTGTCAACAGACTCTGACTTCACTGGTTGCACAATAATGGAAATGTACAGATAAATGTACACGATCCAAAGTATCTTGGCAGCAGTCCAGTGTGGGAACAGTCTGTGTTGCTGGAGCCAAATAAATATTACAACAGACAAACAAATCAAAACCTGTTGTTGCCTATGACTGTTAACTGATTAATGGTACTTGTGGAAATGTTGTAAACTGTTGTCACTCCTGAAGTTGAAAAAAAATCCTCCACCATCTATGAACATGCAGATACTGTTCCAAAGTTAAGCTACTGAACAATATGTCCCCTACTTCATTGCCAAGTCCATCTTAGTGCATTTGCATCGAACGATTCAAGTTTCCACATCACATTTGTGTAAGCTGCATACTGGAGTATGACTGGCTTCCAGTCTGGTTACAAAATCCTTCTCGCACACACACACGTCTTGAACCCAGATTTAAGGTGAGCACAGGGTAATTTTCCTCTTTCAGCAGACGGATGTGCAAACAGCCTCCCGGTGTCAAACTGTGCACATATATCATTCTGCACGGTGAAGCTCAAACATCCAAGTGACGTAATAAGAAGCAAAACACAGAGAGGAGAGCGGTTTTAAACTCGTGTTTGGGAGCCAGATCTGTTGAGGCAGAAAGTTTCACTTAAAGGGGATGAATGCTCTTCTCGGTTGCTCTCTGATTAAGGCTGATCACATCGGTGACTTTAGATAAAGACCTCACCTGGTTACATTTTTAAATTAGGTCCAATATGAAGGTTATCGGCCTCAATTTCCAACAGGACAGTCTGGTAAAGTGGTGATTGTGCTTTGTGTTATTGAGCACGGGGATAATGAAACACTGCACCCAAGGAAACAGCCTATTACTGCAGGTGACTGTAGCCTGTGATGGTTATCATGTTACTGTTATAAAAACCTCAGGAGATAAAATTACACTTTACCTACGGGACGCTGTGGAATGCAAAGCGACACGGAGCACAGCTGTTGAAATAGCAGCGTCCCTCATTGTGTAACATCATGTGTGAGAACATGATTCAGCCCACTTGAATGTGGAGGACACTGCTGTAATTCTACGGTGCGACATGTAAAAACCTCAGCTGCAGCGAGCTCCTAAAAACACAGACACACTGCTACGTACACCCACCCACCCACTCATCCACACACACACACACATGCATGCTCTCCCTCTGCCTGCCTGACTGTTTTTTCATCTGCCAGAGTGACACCCACTTTAAAAAAAAAACCCATGAGGTGCTGCGTGGTGTGTAGGTTTAGGTGGTACATTATAATTACATCGCTTTTGTCACCGTGTGATGTTCCGACAGATGTTCAGAGAGAAAAGCCCAGGAAGGCGCAGTGCTGTTTATCACAATCTGCCGTGAGTCCTGTAATATCAGCTAAAGATTGAAGACTTTAATACTGCTCCTCCACAGCAAAGAAAAACGGCAGTAAAAATGAAAGCCAACCCATCAAAGCACAATATGTCCAGGCGACAGCTTTGCAGAATGCTCCCCCCTCCCTCACACCTCCTCTCCTCCCTTCCCCCCATGTCTTACTCTCGCTCCTCTCCTCCTCATCCATTTCCCTGCTTCATCCCTTCTCCTGTCTCCTCCTCCCCCTCCCTCTTTCTCTCCCGTCCTGCCGCCACCAGCAGCGCTCGGGCCCAGCGGGCTGCAAGTGGACGGGCCTTGAAGTCGCACTGATAAGCCGGATTCACCCTGACCTTTCTATTGTTCGGGTGGCAGTTGGCAACGGCAAGGACGGGAGTCCTTCCAAATCAAATATTTGTTTCATAAACACCACGGCCCCTGAGTTGAGGAGGGCCGAGGTGCATGTAATTCCGCCGGAGGACTCGGGGACCTTCGATGCTGAAGAGCCAAAGACGAGGAAGGTGGAAAATCCTCATGAATTGTCTCAGCTCTCACCGTCTCGCTGTGACTAAATGTCAGGTTTTAGTGTGCAGCTGTGAATAAAAAAAAAAAAAAAAAGCAAAAAAGAAAGCAGAGGAGCATCATTTGAATAATGTTTCTGTCAGCTCCTCAGCTCCCACCCTCCTCCTCCTCCACCCCCCCCGATCCTGCTTCACTCTCCCCTCGGTTCATCCTCGCGTCCCCCTGGGAGGAATCTGCTACGATTTACTGCAACACACAGCATGCTCTACATACACAATCCACACATACGTGCACGCACACATGCCAGATCACCATCATGCCTGGTGAATTGAGGCAAAGTAGAATTTTTACTGGGTTGGATTTCAAAGTGAACATCGATTGAATTCCCCACTGTTTCCCTCTGTGATATAGTGTGTCCTAATATAGTGCATTTGGAATGAAAAGGGATGGTCTTGCATGGGAAACATTATTTCAAAGGCCACTGCTGCTATTTTGGCTGAATATCAATGTTACTCTCAGATTTTGATCCCATACAGCACTATTGTATGGGTTTGATATCAGAGAACAAAGGTTTTAGCCCAAGGCGAGGTTTGATACCAGTCTGTATTCCCCAGTGCAGGCGAAGGGACATTCACGAGATGTGTCGGTGCGACTGTGTGCTTTCTGCACAGCTGAAAGTTTTATTTCATTTTATTTCTTTTTGTTCTATAAGGAAAAATATCCTCCCGCATATTAACCAGGAAGGCTTAGGTGATGCTTTTACTTGCAACATCTATACAATCACACTGGATCCAAACCTGATAAATAAAACTCACCAAATGAAATTAGTAACCAAGGTCTTTATTTTATTTAATTTTATGTTCCCTTGTTATCTTTAGGGCCGTTATAAACTTAACAGAGTGAGAGAAAGATGAATACTTGAATATCAAGATCAACAAATCCCTGGTGGAAGATTAACACGATCGTCATATAAAACTAAACAAGCAGCATTTGCATAAACTTTAATATGCCTTTAAAATAGCATCAACAAATGCTGTTAAATGAACACCGGCATCATAGTGAGGTCAATAAAAACATTTTTATGGTTCAATCACAGCAACGCATCATGTATTTACTGAAGATAAAAGAGGCATGTAGGGTTTCTGTTACACATCTGGGCAGTGGTGAGCTGCTGTACAGTCTGTTTGTGGGGGTTAGCTTAAAGCAGTGGTTCCCAACTGGTGGGTCGTGATCCAAAAGGGGGTCGCGGGTCCATTCTGAATGGACTGCAAGTGACTCGCAAATGTGTAAAGTTTGTAAAAAAAAAACACTTTTTATTTTTAAGTATAGTCAATTTCCGGCACAGAGCTTTTATTTTGAAGTGCTATAGAGTGAGTGACCAATAGACAGCTACTTGACAGAGACAGCAAACTAGCTCGACGACATGGCCAAACACAAGTATGACGCTGAATATATTAAACTGTGTGGATCTTGAACTAATGACTAAGGAGAAATCTGGACCCCTAAAAAGTAGACACCTGATTTTGGGAGTATGGTATACATGTATAATAAAGCCTAGATACCGGATGTCAAGAGGGCGCCTTTTTATTCCAGTGGAGTTGTACCTGGCTGGCGCAAATGTCAAGAAGAAAGGTTTTAGCTTCTGCGTTTAATTTTACAGTATGCAGCATAGACTTTACGTCGGGATGACATCATGCATTTGTCAATGCGAGGTAAGCTTCACAAATATAAAACCACCATGGCTCCAAAATTCACAACAGAGGGAGTCATATTTGACCTTGTGTGCAGTTTGAGGTGTGCTGTCAACAGTTTTACAAACGTGTCCTTTACAATGGTGGTCTATGGGGAAAATGTTTTTTGACAATGGGAGATTTTTTTGCTGCAATACCGCGAGTGGCCACTGGGAAAATGTGGAAGCAAGGCTGAGCTACTGAGTGAAGTGCGATGGGCTTTGAAGCCAATTTCTGTAGTGGCTAAACAGTGTAAATACTTGATGTGATGCCATGGTGCCCAAAAAGACTTTAATCCATTGACTCCAATAACATCTGGAAAGTCTAGAAAAATCACGTGATAGAATTATTTTATCCTCATTCAAGTAAGTGGAGCACTGAACCAGAAGTAGCCAGCTCAGCCTTGGTGCATTAGCTCTGAGGGCCACACAGCAGAAGGCGCTGCCGCAGTGAACGTTTTTGCCTTCATGTGCCACTGAGCAACGTCTGTAGGAATGAACAGGGCTCCACCTCCAACACTGTACCCAGCCCTCTTTATACATCCAGGTAATATGGCCACTGATAATGTCTTTGTCTATCACCATTTATCATCTCATAGATGTTTTGCTGTTTGCTGCTAACTTACTTATTAACAGCTGACAGGGTATGCAAAATAATCTGTGTACATGTCAGCTCCACTTTAGCACACACATTGCTGCTCAGCACTAGCAGGCAACAAGCATCATCTCCAAAGTAACACAACAACAATATGAACTTGTAGCAGCTGAGTAAACAGTAAATCTCCCCTGTCGAGTTTCACTTTGGTAAACTCTGAAACACAGATTCACACCATTGACCACCAGTGTACTGTCTTCACTCTGCTAAACTTTAAGGGAATGTGTTGCTGAAGAGTCCAGAGCAGTCAATGAAATTAATGTCATGTTTGACGAAGCTTTGTGAACGTACACCTGCTACATTAGCTTATTAATCAGTCCTGAGGATAGTCACAAGGTCACAAAGCTCCTAGAGCAACGTGTTTCACGAGGAAACATGGTATTTCTGATTATTTGGTACTTAAACTTTGCGGTGTTGGTGTAACAACTGGTGAACCAGGTGAGAGTGGACGACTCTGGAGACAGTTCAGGTAAAATAACACAGCCTTTACTGGTCTAAAGGTACACTTAAGGTGTGTCAGTGGAGGCAAACAAATCCATCAGGAATGAAGCAGAGGCAGAGTCAAGCAACACGCTAAATCTAAAATAAAAACAAGAAAAGGACACTGGGAAACAAAAGGCTGGAACGCTGAGACGAACTGGCACTGTGAGAAAACAAGACACTAAGAGGCCGTTTACACGTCGCCGGCTATTTTCATAAACGGACATTTCACCATCTCCGTTTTCAAAAAGATCTTCGTTTACACTTACCCGTGTATATATACACAAGAGCATGCCAAACCTGTAGGTGGCAGTGTAACGAGAGGCTCAAGCCTTCCATGTATCCATTGTCACCATAGCAACATAGGTCGCACTTTTGACACAGGCGCAAGTTCCGGCGCATACTGTGACGTCGGCTGCCTATAACTCCGTTTATCTCCGTTTATCTCAGTTTACATGCAAACGCGCAACCGGAGTTTTCCAAAATCTCCACTCTGGCCGGAGTTTTTAGAAAGACTCGTTTTCAGAGGAGAAATCTCCGTTTGCGTGTAAACGAAGGGCACAAACGAAGGAAGATGTCTCCGTTTATCAAAATCACCGTGTACGTGTAAACGGCCTCTAAATACTCAGGCGAGGCGAAGGATAACGAGACACAGGTGAGGCTAATCAGAGCGGGACAGACAATCAGACACAGGTGATGACATCAATAGGGAGGGAAGACACACAGGGACAGGAAGTGAAGTGATCTGAAATGAGAGAAGATGTGAGTTTCAAAGTAAAACAGGAAACAACATGAATGAAGGAAAAAAAAAATACATGACCTAAGAAACTTGAGTTGTGACAGTTGGTAGGACGCCATTGTTAGCAAAATGTCCATAATGCGTCCCTCTTGTTGACCTGCCATTCCTCTCTATCCCCGGATCTGGACCCAGACACAGCCTTATAACTGATAAATTATTGAGAATATTAAATTCTGATGGAGTGCTTCTACTTTAAGGACAGCAGAGGAAATACTTGCACACTAATACAACTGGGCAGGACAGCCATAAAAAGGTTCACAGGCTGAAATCAATGCAAAAAAGGCAGTTTATTTAGGACAAAAAGAAGAGTGCTCAAAGTGCAGAAAGTAATAAAAAGTGAATAAAACAGCAGCAAACATTTCAGTCACTATATATCATCAGTCACTGACACGAGTGCTTCACACAACAGATATAGACACAGACAGATTCCTCCCACGTGTGATGAATCAGTCAGCTGGTGCCACTAGTTAGATGAGATCAACCAATGTATGATAGCAGGACATATACAAATGTAGAAAAAACACAACTATACACAAAATAAATAAATAAATTAAATAAATGCATAAATAAAAAAATTAAATAAAAAAATAACTGAAAAAATTAAAAATGAATACAATTAAAAATAAAATAAATGAAATTAAATTGTACCGAAGCACCCAAGACAAACTTTTTTGTTGGCCTAAGCAGGCGCAGTTTCACAGCAGCCCTAAGACTTTGCAGCGTGTTTAATCGTTTGTCTCCTCTTCACCTTCTGCTACATCCAATCAGCTTTTTTCCCACTTTTTGATTCCTTTTACAACAAGAGGGCAAACATTTACCCTTTACCCCAGATTTCCTCTTTAAGAAATCTTTGACACAAATATATATGACAGAAATAACCAGATTATGTAACGTTAACACCATAAATTTCAAACACAATACAGTGTTCAGTCCCCAAGCGATCAAACTAAACTGTGGGGTAGTTCTTGTATAGTTTTATTGTTCCTTCTGTTTAACCTGTGTGAAAGGTAATGCACCTTTAAGGTGTTATATGATATATAACAAATCACATAAAAAAAGGGACAGACAGGGTGAGTTTATGTCGCTGCTAGAAAAGTAAGGACGGAGAGCATTACCAGGATATTGCCTGGTTAGAGGGAAAGGTCATAAAAGTTGCCAGGTGTGGAATCAAATCATCCGAGAAGACGTGAGAGGATTTAAGTGTCTGTTAAAGGAAAATATCACCACTGGCTGCTGCTTCTCTGCCTAATTCACTTCATCACATTTCATGCTTTTTATTTTCTCTTTCGCACGGAGGAAAGTCACTTTTTTATTTTTTAAAGGCATCATCTCCTGAAGTGAATGCTGATTTCAGTTGATACCAGGTATCACGCCAAGTTTCCCTCTTCCTGCCTGAAACTTCAATTGAAATCTGACTGAATTTAATTAAAAATATTATGACACATGAAAGGTGACGAATATTTTGCAGCATTTTTCACATTCTGAGAAGAATTCAAAGAAATAAGTGTCACTAGTAGCAGCAACTTGCAGGTAATACGTACCTCATTAAAGCTTAAAAAAAGAGAATCATTCTATTCAGCGAGGATCATCAAAGACCACCAAGGATCAGGAGACCTTCATATCACACATGCGCATTATCATGCTTGCAAGCAGGAACACATGTACAGTCTTACGCAGCTGACACAGAGCCACACATGTACTGTAAGTGATACAAGATGTATGTGGAGTACATACTTTACTTGACGCGCGTTATGTAATGTGTAGACAGAGAGAACCAGGTTGCTTTAAATAGCCGCGGTGGGGCTGCAGTTCTGCGTAGGACAGATATAGACACACCGGGCTGACCTGTGTCATCATGTAAGAAAGTGTGGCATCTCTACACTGCGGAGAAACACACACTGTGACATTTACAGCAGGTAAAAAAGGGAGCCAGTTATGTCGGTGATTTAACAGCTGTTAACAGATTTTAAACACAATATCTGCTCTGTGTTGATATGCTGTGATTGTTAAATGAGTTAGCCTCAGAGGCCAGGGTCATGTCGACAGCATCGTTACAGACAGAGACTTCTTTACGGGTATAGGCACGATTGTTGAATACTGTTTTTAAACATTTGCCAGCAAGAGTGAAAGTGAAAGCCGACCCCAGATTCACCTCACTATATGTGCATTTTTTTTTCAGTGCTGTGTCTCTTGGATGCCTGCTGGATGCATTCTGGCACCTGGTCGCTATATCTGAATGTTGTGGGGGGTACACGGCCACAAAGGTCCTGAACACAGAAAATACCAAGAAAATACAGGCAGAGGGCAGAGTCTCTGCAGAAAATCACACCGCCACACACTTCCAGTGGGTCATAAGTGACGATTGAGAGAGATTAGTCCTATATTAGTCTATGGAGTGCTGCAGAAATGAGACCTAAAACTCTGAAATGATCTCCTCTCAATGGCCCAATCCCAATACCCCCCTTGTCCACTACCCCTGGCCCTCAAAATGAAGCAACAGGGGGTAGGGGTAGAAATCTTTCCCTAGGAATTAGGACACCACTCACTACATCAGCGCGTTACGTTCACGCATATGTAACTATTTTAAACAGGAAGCTGCGAGCCATCTACATTTCCAACCGGCATTTACAATGGAGTCTCATTCATCCAACCGATCGCGTTTGCCGCATTCATCATGCTTGGTTTGATGAACGACAGACGACAGGGGACTTCTGCTAGCTAGCTAACCAGCTAACATTACGAGGCAGCATAGTTATACTAGCTGCCGTGTTATCGTAATGTGAAAAATCCGACAATTTTGCAGAACAGGACAGATGACAGATGCCAGATAGTGCGAGCTAGCTAGCTAGCTAGCTAACAAGCAACCTGACGACGGTAACGTTAACTATGTATGAACCTTTTTCCCTGTCTCTTGCTCGGTGGTAGCCATGACGACGTCTACCCCTCGCTGGCAAGTCAGCATCTGAAATCCCTCGCTCCGAAGGGCTAGTTTCATACCCACTACCCCTCGTTATCCCCTACACGCAAAAAGGAATTGGGACACCCCTACCCCTCGTGAGAACGTGCAAATGTAGGTGTAGGGCTAAGGGGGCGTATTGGGACGGGCCCAAAGCCATTGGGTTTTTGGTTAGATGCCTGAAATAAGGTCTGTGGTTAACACAGGCTAAAGACACTTTCATGTTTTCATGTCAGTAAATACCCCCCTTGTGAATTGTGAAGCCTTTAGGTGTGTTAGAAAGACAGTTGCTAACAAGTGGCTAAATGAGACCATTAGTTGTGGTGGTGACGTTAATCGTACTAACTTTGACTTTTTTTTCCTGGTGATAGCATTTACACCTCAAAGATCATAAAACTGGATTTGTGAAGATTATCTTGATGAAGAAAATGTGCAAGTATCATGAACTTTTGTTTGCCCTCGAGCTAATTTGCTGCAGTAATCCAAAATCCATGGGGAAAATCCCATTGGCCTTTTGACGAGGGAACCAGGGCGACGCTCACGTCTGCGTTGGCCTACAGAAAAACATCATCCCTGCAGCACTCTATCCCAGGAACGCTGTTCAGCCTTGCTGCTTATTTTTGCTTTTGCCTCTCATAGTGGCGCATTAGCTAACGTTAGAAAAACAAACTGGAGGAAAGCGTTCAGGTGTCGTCCTCCTTTGTAAGATTGGCTTCCTGTGACATCATCCATCCACTGAGTGAGAGCATACGGGTCGGCCAGTCTGGTCCCGTTGGTCAGTGTTTACTTATTCAAGTAACACTGGTGGTCCCGGAGAGTGAGTGACCTGACATGTTGCGTTGGTAAATTCAGTCTGACGCTCTACACTAAAATGAGAGCCAAGAAACGAAGGGTTATATTTCTATATGAATTAACGTTAATCACACATTCATTCTGCTCGGCGCTCTGGTGCTCCGTCTCCCCAGACAGAGTGCCAAGAGTGCACTCTGCCACTCCGAGAGTGGTGCTCTGGATAACCGAACGGTACATTTGGACAACGTGAAATTTACAAACAGTCTAGTTTGTGTCAGAGTATTTCTGAATGCACTGCTTGCATCATCTTCCTCCATTGTCTAAAACAAGCCCTGGCTAATGTCTGTGGAGAATTGTTTTGCCTCCAGCTAAGCCCCGCCCACTGAAAAACATCATGCTGTTTACCAACAGTAAAAGGGTCTACATCTGATTCATGTATGCTCGGCCATTTGCAAGTTGCTTCTGATCCGGACGAGGTCCACAGGCCGCCAACTGATCTAGTCTTGATCTGTTGTATGTGCAATGTAGTGAGGAGTATCTTAACTCGTATTAAAGTGCCGCATGTAGCGTCTCTAAAGCTCCTCTCATTTGAACATGACAGCTGTGGTCAATGGTTCATGCACTGAAAGAGGTAAAATCAACTCTTTGTGTTAAACAGCGCAGTGCAGGAGGAGGAAAAAAGCGATTACTATTCAAAGCCTTTAAATGAATTTAAAAACAGTTACTTTAGTGCATTTGCAATTCAATCACTGTGTCTCGGATTAATGCAGAAAATGCCATTTGCATTCCTACTCCGAGCTGAGCTGTGTGCACTGATGCACACGAGGATCACAGTAACAGCCTAATTTAAATGATATTCTGCCACATTATTATCATTCATGATCACCTGTATAGCTCATTACTGCCTGGGATCTTTGAGACATGAACCTGCAGAGCAACATATGCACTCTGTACAGTGTATTGTAGGAGAAATCAGCGAGCACATTGTACAGAACAGTAGGATGCATGGTTTGATGCTGCTTAGATCCCTCCTACTGTTCAACACTTCCCTCTGAGGCTTTACTGTGTTTTCATGATGCAACATGCTTGGCAGCTGGCAGAGTTGCAGAGCCTTGTCTGCTCCAAGTAAAAGACACGGCATAAGCCCTAATGTTTTGTGACTAGAATTTTGATCATTTAAAATCTTTCTTTCACACTTGTTTTCTCTGCGCTCCCTCCCTTCCCTCCCTCTCCTCTCTCCGGTTCTTTCTGCTTCAGCTTCTCTGTCTGTGTAAGTCACAGAATCACAGAATAATGAGTTCCTCATCCTCCTGCGGTGAGCCGCGTTCACTGTTGCAACCCAGAGCTTCTTTGATATGGATTCTGTTTAAATCAGCCATCGCGCTTATTGTTGGGCTTCCTTGAAAGGTCGTACTCTCATTAAAAGCAATCAACACTGGAAGTTTTAAGATCACTTTTGCCCTTTCGAAAGGACGCCGAGAGTGGAACAGATTATCCTTTCTAATAAAAATCTGACCACAGAAATGTGAGATTCTTCAAGATCAAAGCCAGCGAGGTGGACGATCCCTATCTCACACTGATTTTATTTCTGAAATGAAATTGCAGCACTGTCACGCATGGACTGTGATGTTACTAAATAAAATGGATTTCATTTAATGGAAAACAAGGAAATCTATGTCGGTACAATGGGCCTGAAGCCACATCATACAGATGACCATGTGTGTTCTGTCTGCATATACCTCCACAGTAACAGAGATTAAATTAGCACTGCAGTGCAAAGAAGGTATGATGTCTGGTATGCAGGCTACAATATCGTGTTTACCCACAGCTACCGGCTCTGACTTCACATGCACGCAGGGAGCAGAGAGAGAGAAATCTCTGCCCAAACTTCTCTGTGGCCTGAATATGTGAGACTATATGACTGTGATTGACGTTAAACTGAACACAGCAGGCCTGTCAAGCTTTGGATTTCTCCATATGTTAAAGTGCTGTGCATGCTTCTGTACTAACAGCCATATTTGGTAGCACAGGATTCTGCAGAATGGTGTTGCTTTCCACTTTATTAGGTACAGATGTTCAACTGCTTGTTTAGGCATGTAGACATGGTCAAGACGACCTGGTGGAGTTCAAACCGGGCATCAGAATGAGGAAGAAAGGTGATTTAAGTGACTTTGAACGTGGCATGGTTGTTGGTGCCAGACGGGCTGGTGTGAGTATTTTCTGGGATTTTCACACACAACCATCTCTAGGGTTTACAGAGGAAGAAGAAGAGAAAATATCCAGTGAGCCAAAATGTCTTGTTGATGCCAGAGGTCAGAGGAGAATGGCCAGACTGGTTCAAGATGATAGAAAGGCAACAGGAAGTCAGATAACCACTGGTTACAACCAAGGTCTGCAGAAGACCATCTCTGAACCAACAACACGTCCAACCTTGAAGCAGATGGGCTACAGCAGCAGAAGACCACACCAGGTGCCACTCCTGTCAGCTAACAACAGGAAACTGAGGCTACAGTTCACACAGGCTCACCAAAACTGGACAATAGAAGATTGGGAAAACATCATTCAGATGAAAGCATGGATCCATCCTGCCTTGTATCAACAGTTCAGGCTGCTGGTGGTGTAATGGTGTGGGGGAGATTTTCTTAGTACCAACTGAGCATGGTTTAAACACCACAGCCTACCTGAGTATTGTTGCTGACCGTGTCCATCCCTTTATGACCACAGTGTACCCATCTTCTGATGGCTACTTCCAGCAGGATAACGCACCATGGATGTGCAGTCGACAAATCTGCACATATTGAGGGGGCGGGGTTTCTGACCTATAGTGCAGCCAGCCACCATGGGGCAATCAAGAGGTTTTGGCTTCACTTTTGTGGCACTGCCATGTCGACTATCTCTATTATAAAGTCTGTGCCCCCTATTCACAACTCCTTACCTAAGGTATCATCACTTAGAGTCTCTTCTCGTAAGTAAAATGTGTTTTAAAGACAAACAATTAAACAAGAATTTATCAAAACGCATTTTTCTTTAGTAAGCATGCCATCATGGTCATGTCAGAATCATGTCTATTATCAACTGGTGAGGAAGCACGTGCAGCTTTAGCCACATCATTTTTAGCATTCATGCATGTAACACTATTGGTGCTCAAGACTTTTTAACCCAGTTCTTGGTTTTAAACCAGCCAACTCACAGAGCTGCTGTAGCCTTGATAAGCTAGCTAGCAAGCTACCGCTAATAAAACTGCAAGGGACTGTCGCCATTTAAACTGCAGAATCAGTAAGAAATAAGAAGCTGCTTTGTGAACATCTGTGGGAAATTGTTGACCCATTGATAAAATTAAGGAAGCACTTTGTGTGGTATGCAGCACAAACCTGGAATAACCTCCCAGATGATGTTAGACTCTGATCACTTAAAGTCAAAGCTAAAAACATTCCTACTCCACTCTGTAATGACTGCAACCTTACTTTTAAACTCAATTTTAAATCTTTTTTTTTTTATCTTTGCACCTCTTGTCTGCACTTTTTCTATTTTTAATGGGGATTTTTAAATTTTCTCTTTACTCTTTTCTGTATCCTTTATTGTGCTTTATATTTTATTGCTCTGTAAAGCACTTTGACTTTTCCATGTGTACGAAATGTGCTGTACAACTAAAGCTGCCTTGCCTTAGTAAATTTCCCACTGCTGCCAATTTTAACTACAGTATATATGTACAGTTAAAGTTCGACAGACTTCATCTCAGGAAAGCAGAGCTTCTTTGTCTATGATGTGCTATCCAGTCACAAAAGGCATATAATATGCAGCATGTCAGATGCTGGCGAGTTGCCAGAAAGCCGAGCTGCCTCACCTTTAAACGCTGATATCAGTGTGACTTTTGTATGGGTGTGTGGAGACAAATACTCCCACACGTTGCTTTATCTCTGAGTTTATCTTGAGATGGAGGCTAGACGGTCTGTGGCTCATCAGTGACGTCGTGAATCATAAAAAAAGGTGCAGATGAGTAATATTAGATTAGACTGAATATGATAACAAGGCTTGATAAAGTGTGTGTTCGGTGTGGACAGGGAGGCAGGTACACTGAGAACGAGACAACAAACTAATTATGAAATCAAGATGTATCTCTCTGCCCACAGAAGTAGAAATACAGGAGGAAGCCGAGAGCTGAGGATGGAGAGATTTGATTAAAAAAAGGCAGGGTTGGGTAACAGACTGCAGTGTTTACAGTCATTGCTTGAACTCAGTGAACCTCATGCAGATTCTACAGAGGATAAACATAATCCCACAGCTGACCTTAACGCATCTCAAAAAATAAATAACCATTATTTCCGTGATGACTGTCATCATCAACAGCCTCTCACAACAACTGTAATAACTCTGGTTGAATTGTTTACGTGTGATTCAGGTGGCACTGTGAGCTATACACCAGCTCCCCTCCTTAAAAAGAACAAGAAAAATATTTGCAACAGTTCCAGTGGCGATGAATGAGGCCGCTCCGTCGAGTTTCCAAAATAAAGGAGTGAAATAACATGGGTGTGTGAGGAACTCTATGTGAATGAATTGTTTTGGCTGCGATCCAGAGAGTTCCTCTGGCAGAGCCAGTTAAAACACAGATAGCGGCATGGCTCATTGTTATGTTGGGATCCGCCCCAGAGCTGGGATTTGTGCGAAAAGTACAAAAGCAGGGAAATGAAATATAACACAAGCTGGAATGGGAGGGAATATTCCATTAATGTGGGATGGGGGGTGTGTGTGTGTGTGTGTGTGTGACAGCGAGGTTATACGAGGTTGAGGAGGTGTCCTTGGGGAGAGGAGGTGAAACTTAAACAAAGGCCTTCACAAGCTCAGACAAGTACAGCGAGCTGTGCTGAAGGTTTGGAAGAAAAACACTGGTGTTACCCACCACCCATATAAATACTCTGTTTACTACTGTGGTGTCACTATTAGGAAAGAATGTGCAGGGGCACGGCAGCAGGATGATAGTGAAGAGTTTGCAGCTCAGACTTAGATGTTTTTTAACGTTAAGGCAGTTCGACATTTTGTTAAACAGACTTATTTGCTTTGTTGTGAGAGTTAGACTTGTGCCAAACCCTACACCGAACAGCTTCTCAAGTGATGTGTCAGAATAAGATCTTTTCACCTCAGTTGGTGCTCCTCTGATCTTCACTGTTTAGTGAAAGATGGTCATGAACTTCAGTCCAAGCTGCCTTAAGTCATCTTCACATTCCGACAGAATCAAACTTGTCTGATATTATCGCTTTTGCTCTTGGCTCAGGCTAAATACTGCAGTTCAGTGAGGTGAACATCGTCAACAACCAATAGCTGCTCTCTCTCCAGCACCAAACAGGAAGCAGCTAACCAGGTAGACAGTAAACATGGTGTGTATCTGATCCACTATCTGACACTTATTTTTGTGAGAGATCTTAATTTTGGAACGGTTTGCCTCTCGTTCCTACAATGTTTTGATGCCAAAATAATGCTAACCAGTGGAAACTGGTGGCAAGTTAAGGTGCCAAAAAATGTGTTAAGTTTGTACGCAAACAGTTTCTCTATGGATTATACTGATGCCCAATCACGACACATTCTCACTCCGACCTTGTCACATATCAGCGTTTGATCATGGACTTTCCACATCCACATACAAGGTACCCTGGATGTGTTGGTTGTTGATGTTCTGGGACACTGTCTCGTTCTGCCTGGTACATGCATTGTCTTCTTTCAAAATACGCTTCTGTTTTCACAGGAAATTTACGAATTGACACTTTTCTTTCCTTCAACAACAAACACGCGTGGTTAGGTTTAGGAAAAAAAACCCAGTGTTTGGCTTGAAAAACCTTGCAGGTCGTGAGCATTGCCCTCCTAGGTGAAAGTCTGTGTTAGTTGGACCCATCCACCAACCCTTCCGCCTGGCCCACTTGGACTTTTGCTGCCTTAACATTTGTTCTTGTCCCGCCATGTTTCCCCCTGACGCCACTATATAACACCGACCAGCTGCGTATCAGGTCGACGTTAAAGGACAGCTTTTTACGATGGTGTCTGACACCGCAAGTCACTGCCCAAGCGTCGTATTTCGACGACTTCAGAGTGAGACTGGGTTGCCAATCAACAAGAATACTGTGGACAGGTGACACCTTTTATGTTGTGTATTTGCGGACATGTAAAGAATTTTAAATATGTCATATTTCTTAAAGGGAGTTTGGGGAAAATCTAAAAAGGAATCAAGTCCTACAAGTAGTGACCCTGCAAGATCCCCGGTCTTTCCAACGTCTTATAGTGTGTGACTAAACCCCTACATTGTCTTCAGATGTGAGAGACTGTGTCAGACTTTAGTCTTTTAAAACTCTTTTCAAAGTATTTTCAGTATGTTCTGTTACTTTCATGTCTGTACGGCAAAAGCCAGAGCCAGCAGCTGGTGAGCTGAGCTTAGAGCTAAAAGACTAGAGCTTCATCCATCAACCACCACACCTGAACCTCTGTTTGGCATCCAAGGGTGTAGGTTTAATTTCAACATTGGGGGACACATAGGAAATAGGGAGGTTTGGGGGTCCTCTCACAGGAAAATGTGGGTGTCATTTACTTAATTTCCTGTGGTCTGGTGAATATTTCTGCACCAATTTATAGTGCAAATGTCTTAAATTTTGTCATAGTAAACAAGCTTTTCTCAGGCACTTATCATACCGTTTTGTATGAAAAGTAATGCATCAAAATGCGTACACATTCTACGTAATCATGAGTCAGTAATTCTAGTATTACACACATATTTGGGAAGGTGACCAATGTGCTGATGGGAATTAAGAAGGGAGTTGTCCCATAAGGTTGGAGGTTCGTGTGGAGGATGTGTCACACAACACAGGCTTTCCCCAGAACTTTGAGTCATTTTAAGGTATGCTGTCACCATGTTTCTTTTCCTAAACATAACCACAGTAACTTTCCTTGCCTAAACCCAACCTTCATAACTTTATGTTAAGTATCTATCTTTACTAATTACGTAACTTTCCATCATTTCCATTCCTTTAAAGACCCACAGAATAATTTGTTCTATGAATATGTAAACAGTATGAACATGAAACTAAAGAAGAAATGTTTTGTTTTTAAAAACAACATTTTATTCCGTTGTATTCCATTTCTTTTTATTAACACTTGAACTTTTGGGCTTTTTTGTAGAAAAAACAACACTTTGGACAAAAAGCTGAGAAAAATAATCAAATCATTGATTCAGAATGTTGATCAAAACAGGAATTAGAGGAGTCTGAGTCCATCAACGTCTTCACCGCTTGTGCAACCGTAAACTTTTCCGTCGGCTGTCATTTTCCTACAGTTTACAAGCTGCTACATTTCTTCCGGTGTAAAGCGGATCTTCTTCTTCGTGTGTTTTTGGACATGGTGGTGCTGTTGTATTTCACAAGATGTGTAACAGTGCCCCCCATCTTATGGCAGTGAAAATACGGATTGCTGGAAAATCTCGTCAATGGCGTGGAAAGTGTTGAGTACGTACATCAGTCATGGGGCGCTAACAGGTAGTCATATGAACTGTTGAGGATGAGGATATGTTGAAGTGAAAGTCTGCTACTTTAATGTTTTTATGGAGGAGGTGGGGACCAATGCACATGCTCCAAATATTGAGGGGGTCGTGTCCACTGCGTCCATCCTGAAATCTACACTTAAGCTGACCACCTCGTGACGCTGACACTCCAGGCTAGCTGTTTCCAGGCTTTAGGCTAAGCTTAGCCAACCGGCTATAAATTCAATGGACAGATATGATGGTGGTATCATTCTTCTTGGCGAACTGTGTCAAAGAAAACTAACGTACTTACCAAACTGTCGATCTATGCCTTAAACTAAAGCATCATTCTGCTCTACACACTGAGAAAATTTTCTGACCTCTTGGGAAACTAAAACCTTTCTCTGGATAACGGCTTGCATTCACATTCACAAGAAAACATTTTGTAAATAGAGGGTTTTCACCCAACAGCCACAGAACATTACATCTCATTCCAGTTCCTCCTAAACTTGCACATCAGCTGGTTGATACCAGTGTTACGAAACACGTAAGCCTGTATTCAAGATGCTAATGCATTTTGCATGGCAACATTGTAGGGTTTTATCACTTTGCGACATCGAGGTGTAAATGATTCGGAGAACACATGCAGTTTCCATAAAAGATCTATTCACCCCCCTCCTCCTCCTCCTCATAGCTGTTTCACAGCAAGCCCTCCAGAGATAAGCCTGTCCTTCATGTGCCGTGTCTAAGCACAGAGCCCAGATTACATGGCCATGGAGGATTCCCCACTGGCTGCCTGCTCTTCTACCACATCTCCTGGACATAAACAAGGAGGATGCTGCGGAGAGTGAACAGGCTTCCACAGTGCTCTGCGTCTTTGTAATCTTGTACGGGCTGTGTATCTTTGTAATCCCATATACCACCACTGCAGTTAGAATAGCCTTGGTGCTGCCATGGATCCATGAATACAGAGTCTGTGGACTGTGGACTCTAATCACAGAGGCACCTTATGAAGAGCTTACACCTCCAGTATACTTTTGCCTCCCTGGTATCAGTTTATGGAACTGCCTGCAAAGCAAAACCTACACTATTATCTATATCAGCAGGATGGGAGTGAGAACCTTTGGTAGAGGCAAATCTAGAGGGCAGTTTAGCTTATTTCCAAGGTGTATTCTTAGATTTCTAATTTGGTTTTCAATGTCTTAAATGTATATTTTTTGTCTTCAGGTAATGACAATGATGAAATATGTTTATATGTTTTATATTTACATTGTCGATTAGATAATTTTCTAGATTAATCGATTTGTTTTGTCAATAAAATATCAGAAAAAAGCAAAACATACCTTGTGTAATTTCCCAGAGCCCAAGGTGACGTCTTCAAACATCCAAAAGATGAGAGTCCAAACATCCAAAGCTATTCAGTTTATTGTCATGTATGAAAAAGAAAAGCATCACATGCTCACATTTAAGAAGCATGAAACCACAAAGTAGTTGCCAATAAATTGTCTGTCAATGACTAATAGATTAATCAACTAATCCTTACAGCTTTAGTTATTAAACAGCAGAATTTGGAACAATGTTGGAGCGCTGCTTGGACAGAGATGGATGGAATTTGTAGTTGTACAGAAGTTATCAATGGTCGTGCCATTAAAGGGGTGACAATTAACCTGTCCACCCAGGTGTCATGTTTCCATCACTGCTGAGCGGAGCTGGAGAAGATAAATACCTGTGACTACTGCAGAGTCATTTTCTCTGGGAGTACATGCAGATTGTAACCTTTCCTGCTACAGACAAAAACCGGTGGTTTTTTGACCAGTCGAAAGAGGCTGTCAAAGCTAGAATTTGAAATGTTTAAGATGTTGGCATTTGACAATAAAAAATGCTGTCACTGGATGTCATCCAGGGTTTCACAAAATCTTTATTGTCTGGTGATAGTTTCAGGAATGTTTCCCTGAAGATTGGGCACTGGGCGTTACTTATGTGCCTTTTTTGCAACAGCTTTCAAGAGCACAGCGGCAGCAGGTTGCGTCTGAGGTTGCTAAGCAGCCTTAACAGTCACCGTATCGTAGCTTATTTAGCAAAAATCCTGAGTGCAGAGCTGATCTTCTTCCAGGAGCTGTTTATAAGTGTACTAACATGGTCAACTTTTCCGTGTTTATCACAGACTGATATTTAAGGACAAAGGGAAAGATATCTGTCGGCTGTGACTGGTTGGTCCTCGTCACATGACATGCGGTGTGCACTGCTGAGTTCCAAAAGTTGACGCGCAGTTGTTCTATGTTGATAAAGATGAATTTGAAGGTGCAAAAAATTCGGCATGTGTACGGCCCCTAAACCTTACCAAGCATCAACTATTGAAGAGGCAGTTTATGAATTTTATGTTTTTTTGTTGTTTAGATATAAAGATCCTTCCTTCCTGGAACATTTCCATTCCGGTAAACATCTGAATCTGAATGCACTTTGAGACTGATACACTGACATTTGTTTCATATATTCTGATAACAGTGTAATTACACGTCAACAGCTTTTAAATATGGCATCGATTCTGTGTAATCCATTTCCTCGTACGGTCTGATACTAAAAGCACACTCACATGACAGATGAAAGCTTCCTAATTGCTCGTATCCTGAGAGCTCTGGGATGTGAAAACAGGATCAGGGGTCAGTAAAGTTTCAGAGACCCTGCTGAGGGTGGGACATGTACACACCATCAGTTAATGTATTTATCTGTTAAACAAATCAATATCACAATGGGCACATGAGCAACACTTCCAATCATTGCTGCTAATTTCCATATCATGGTGTGCACATTTCAATGTGCACTGATTTTGTCTTTGCATGTTGCAGCAGCATGCTGGCAGTACTCTGGTGAAAAATCCTCCTCCTCCTCCTCCTCCTCCCCCTTCTTGTTCTGCTCGTCCTCAGATAACTGCCTCCAGCAGAAGATGTCCTGTCGGCACCTGGCACCCAGGGAAAGGAAGGCCTGCTATTCCCCACCTAATGCACACACACACGCGCACACACACACACACACACACACACACACACACACACACACACATATCCTCCGAGCGTGGGCGTCTGTGTGTGAGACACAAACATGTAGCTGTGCGTGTGCGCGCGTGCTCTCTGCGCAGCTACTCTGCATGTCTTTGTGTGCATGTGTGTGTGTGTTTGTGCTGCATTATTATTGTGTGCCTGTGAGCTGGTGTTGTCTGTAAATCTCCCCCTGGTCCCAGCCTGCTCTGGCTGGTTTTATTGAAGCAACAGACAGCGTGGGCACACACACACACAAGCTTGGAGCAGCCCTGATCCCAGGCTGATAGAAACAGACAGAGACTTGGTGAAGTTGAGAGAACAGCCTGGGGTTGTCTGCAGACCACGGGGAATACGCCCCCAAGTTACAAAAAAGATGGAGTAGAAGCCAAAAACTCTGCTAACACCCCCCCCCCCCCCCCCTTCTGCTAATGCTGCCATTCAGCTCTGTGGCTGTCTACCTGGCTGTCTGACTCCTGTCTGTCACCCACTCCATCAGCTGCTTCATCATTCACTCTTTTTTTACCTTTGCATTTATTTAGCAATCTCCATTTTTTTGTTGCATTTTTTCCGTCCACAGGCTTAGTTGGTTGTTCCCTTTTGTTCATCAGTGCCATCAATCTTGAATGGAGAAAACCAATGCATCAGCAGTGTAATTTTGTAATCAGCACAGCGAGGAATACAAATCAGATCGGCAGCGGGGCCGTAATGCATGTAATCCATCAGAATGAAAGTGTTACAGACAGCTGATAAACATGCATTTTTGGGGTGATTAATTGACTGAATAATAGATTGATCTCTGCGTATACTCACAGATCTAGACTTTCTTTCTTTCTCTTTTATGCTGAAGCATGTCGATGGAGTGGGTGTGAGAATATGAAGGAGGGGGCGCAAGCATAAAGACTATAAGATCATAAAAATCGATTTACATATACAGACAGTTTGGGAATACGAATCGCAGAAGTGAAGCTTTTTCACTTTAGTGCTGCAGGCATTACAATATGTCTGATTGGGACATTTCATTTTGTTTACGCCATTTATTTATTTTATTGCTCTCTATTGGTGGCCATTAGGAATTTTAACAGCATCACAAAACTTATCTCCTCGTACACGAGTCCCCCTGCTCCCACAGCAGCGGCGCCGCCTCCACTCGTTTTGAGCTACAGCGTGGTGGCCCGGACTTGGCAGGAGCAATGAAGCTGTACTTTTCACACAGAGACAAGTAAGCGAGCTAATTAGAGGAACATGCAGTAAATAGGTAATATATCACTGTGCTAAATACTACACTAATAACACAGCTTTGGCATTTTGCTTTTGTTGGCTTGAGAATGAAGCTTATTAGTCTTCATAGCTGAGATGTCTCATAACGCTGGTTTCTACCTTGTAGCAGTGTTCACGTGTTCAGCAGTTGGAGATGCCACTGGGTGGGGTGAGGTGTGGGTGGGGGCTTTTGAAAGCACCTGGCAAAGTGATGACTGATTCACTGGTATCGATCTACAATCCTATCAACCACTGCAGATGTATTACACTTATATTGTGCAGCGAGAAAGAATAATTTTACTGATTGCTCTTTTACTCTGACTAGCATTTATTCTTACCTCGTTATAAAAATGTTTGCATCGTAGGTTCCAGCAAACCATGGATATGTTACATTTGCATGTTATTATCAGGGTTCCCACACATTTTCAAACCCTTCCCATGACTTTTCAAGGACATCAGATTCAAGCTCTGTTCAAACATAATTCCTTCAAGGTGGAGAGATGGAATGTTGGGAGAAATTTAGGAGACCTATGGGATGCATCAGCACATATTAGAGCTTCATTATGTCGTCAGCAACAGAAAATAAATTATGTTTATGTATGTATTATGCCATTATGTTAAATTATGTGGAAAGTTATCCATGGAAGATTACTGCAAAACTTTCATGACACACAACGATATTCCATAATTTATCCAAAATTTCCAAAGATTTTCACTATCTTTGTGACTTTTCTAGGCCTGGAAAATGTGATTGTGAAATTCCATGATTTCTCCAGGTATTCCATGACTGTAGGAAAGATTAGGATTATGTAGCAAATAAAACTTTATATTTTAACAACAATGTGTTAAGTTTGAGGTTAGATTCAGTTACAAAAACTACTTGGTTGTGGTTAGGGAAAGATCATGTTTTGGCTTAAAATACCTGCTTTTCATGCCACTATACTGGCAGGAGAAGCAGCAATATCTGGTAAAAAAAAAAACAACAGCTTTTCATGACACTATCCCTGTAGACAGGTTGCTACAAAGCACCAACATTTTGAGCCTAAAAAGCTACTGGAAACACACTGACAAGTTGCTACAAAACAACCATGACTGAAGCATAAAAAGCCACTGAAAACACCTCGACAGTTTGCTACCAAACGCCCGTGAGTGGAGCATAAAAAGCCATTGAAAACATGGTGATGGGTGACTACAAAATACCCATGTTAGGAACTTAAAAAGCTAATGGAAACACACTGACAATTTGCTACAAAACACCTTCATTTGGAGCCAAAAAGGCAATGGAAACACATTGACAGTTTGCTACAAAACACCCATGATTGAAGCATAAAAAGCTACTGAAAACACCTCAACAGGTTGCTACAAAACGCATCACGAGTGGAGAGTGGAGTATAAAAAGCCACTGAAAACATGCTGATGGGTGACTACAAAATACCCATGTTAGGAACTTAAAAAGCTAATGGAAACACACTTTCAGGTCACTACAAAACACCTAAATTTGAAGCCTAAAACACCCAGTGAAAAAACACCAACAGATGGCATTATCCATGTTGACAGGTTGCTACAAAACACCTACATTTGGAGCCAAAAAGGGTGATGGAAACACTTACAGGTTGCTACAAAACACCTACATTTGGAGCCTAAATACCCAGTGGAAAAACACCAACAGATGGCATTATCCCTGCAGACAGGTGGCTACAAAACACCTACATTTGGAGCCTAAATAGCCAGTGGACACACACTGACAGGTTGCTACAAAACACCTACATTTGGAGCCTAAATACCCAGTGGAAAAACACCAACAGATGGCATTATCCCTGCAGACAGGTAGCTACAAAACACCTACATTTGGAGCCTAAATAGCCAGTGGACACACACTGACAGGTTGCTACAAAACACCTAGATTTGGAGCCTAAAAACCAATGGTAACACACAAAAGGGTAGCTACAAAACACCCATAATTAGAGCATAAAAAGCCATTAAAAACCCTCATAGCTTACTGGAAAACACCCATGTTTGGAGCCTAAAAAGGCGATGTAAACACACTGATGGGTTGCTACAAAACACCCACAGATGGAGTTGAAAAAGCCAATGGAAACACACTTACAGGTTGCTACAAAACACCCATGTTTGGAGCATATAAAGCCACTGGAAACACAGCAATGACTCACTTAAACACAACCAGTTTCCTTGTTGTTGGTCTCAAACAGTAGTCTGCAGCTTAGCAGCCATCCAGCCTAAGTGACACCCTGTCCACTATCTCAGATGACAAAGTCAGCTCATATCACTTTAGACGTTGATATGATACTATAAGACGTATAATGCCAACATTTTCTTCTGGCGACTGGGGCTGGGTAGCCATGCCAACACAAGGTATAGCCATTGACATTGCTTCACCAGCAGTCAAAATATTGGACCCGTGCTGCCTGGCCCAGCTGTGGCTATCTCAATGAAAGATTGATGAGGCTCTTCAGGTAGATACAAAGCTAAGTGTCTTGTTTATTAATGTGCTGTGATTGGATCCATTAGCTGCCTTGTGTAAACTAATCGCCGTATAATGTGTGTTGTCATTTCAGCCTAACTGCTGATAATGTATTCCTCCCCCGTCTTTGCAAATGCTGTTATTTTCTAATAGACTCATAGAAATACTGTTGTGTCAGGAGTAAGGATTTTTTTCCCCCCATCCGGTCCGCTGAACAGTAAACATGTTTCACATTCACATTGATTGCTGAATTTGCTGTATGCTCCAGCTTGCTGTTCTCTGATATGGGCAGTAATACAGAGATTCAGTGCAGAGTGCAGCAGATTTGGACAAATCAAGTTGTGATGAGGCCTACCTTTTCTATTTAATTCTATCTGCTGGAGTGCAGATTTGCTGCCAATACAGGGAGGAGTGTTTAGCCTTAAAAGCAAGGAGTTTGTAAAACAAATTGGGTCAAATCTCAGCCACATCTTGAGATATTACCACAGACAGCCTTTCCCTTCTGCATGACATGACATCCAAAAACACATCAGCACAGTGGCAACACCGGGGACGAAGATTATTGACTTGTAATAGCAGATCTAATGGTATCGCTTTCACAAAAGGATAAACAAAAAAAAAAAGCAGCCTCGCAGAACCATAACAGTATCATAACCACACTGGCTGACATCCAGCTTGCCATCTTCGGGGATCAATTTCTTCAAAGCATAATGTATCTCTTTTATTCTCCATCTGAGATGCAGAGTTGGTGATCTCAAGGTGCGCAGGGAAGACTTTGAAGTGCAAAAGAGTCGGGGAGTCAGAGATGGAAGATTCACAGCCCAGGTTTCTCCCTGCTGAGATCCTCTGACCTCAAGTGAACAGAGCGAAACTGAGCAAATTGAAAATAAGTTTAGTAGGGCACGCCGCTGTTCAATGTACATACTGGAAAATAAAATACCTGTCAGGATCGATTTGCAATGCCAATGAATTTCAAAGAGTTATCAGAGGCTTTTAACTGGGTGCGTCTTCCCAAACCCAAACTGTATGTCAAGTGCATTTACTGGGATACGTCCCATATTCTTGTTATAGAGTAACTCATTTGCATGATAATTTGCTCTTTGAGACCCAGCGAGGTAAACTTTATGAGATAAAAGACTAAAACAAAATTACAACAAAGCTGTTTTTCTGTTTACGCCCTCTTACCTCCATCACCGTATCACGCGTGAAGTGACAGGTGTGCTTTGCGTCTCTCCAGCATATCCACCGACTCATCATACAGAGCTGGCTTCGTCTATAAATACAACTGTGGCCTATTCTTTTTGCGGCGGGTTCATGCCAAGACGGCAGCCAGTCGCATGGGAACTCCACTTCACAGGGAACAGCACAACACATACTGCACGGGGAGAGAATGAGGGAACAAAAGAAAAAATAGTGTGTCACTTTTTAGCAGTACACATGCCACAGAGTGTACCACATGCTGTGGTGCTACAATAGCTGTTTTGGAGTTAAAGCTAACGGACGGGTCTGAGCCTCCGCTAAGACTCCACGAACGCCTTTGAGATTATGGACAATTCGGGTGGGGGAATAGAGCTATAAATGAAAACTACCTGGTTGGGGGCCACAGCCACACAAAAGCTTTAATAGTGAGTTAATGAGGCCAAACACATGCGACCCCCCCCCGCCTTTGATTTTGTTCTGAGTTGTATTAGTTATTATTCATCACTCAATAAAAATGCCCGCCTGAACACAACCAATAATTGAAGTTATATTTAACTTGAATGGCACAAACACGTGCAAATAATCACAGCAAACACCTTTCCATCTGCGCCACCAGCAGGACACAAGACATTTACACAGTTCCTTTGCTCATTCTATTGTCCAAATTATAAACACACCTGCAATTCCTTCCTTCCTGCACCGAGGTTCCCACAAAACCAATCGGACGAGCTGAAAGGGAGAGTCACAATGATGTAATTACTCCTCCAGGTTCCCAGGATACACTGAAAAGAAAACAGACGGGGGGAGGAGGGGGGTGCAGGACCGTGGCTAAACAGCAAAGCCAGTTTCGGTGCTCTTTAAAGCCGACTTGGGTGTAAAGCGATTCCGGATTACTCTGATACATGATTTAATGGCACATTCTCCATTGGTTCAGCCCACCAGAGCGCTCAGCACGGAGAGGTGGGGGGGTTGCCTGGTCTGGGAAACAAATCTTGTGTTGTCTTTGGGAGATTTGGAGGAGGAGAATTTTCTTTGATTCAAAGCAGTTTTACAGGCAGAAATAATCTAACTGGATGGGTTAAAAGTCAGAAGGTGAAGCCAAAGATCAACAGTTTTTCTTGATAAGTAGGCCTGCTGTTATACTCAGTGTTGCCAACATGATGTATTCATTTAGCTAGCAACACTGAAGTGCCAAGAAAGGAGGAAGTTTATAGGTGTAGTATAAGGGTGCTTTCAGACCTAGAGTCGTCTCCTTTGGTCTGAATCAGGGACTAATTTTGTTCCAAAGTTGTATAATTGCCTAGAGTTGGTTCGTGTTCTCACGGCAGCATTTACAAGAGGACCAGATCAAATGCCTTGTGTGAGAAAGCTGCTCTTGATTGGTCAGAATTTCCATGTGGGAAAAATCCAGGAAGTAAAGCAAATGTTGAAGAAGAGTACACTTGCGAGATAAATGTGACACTTTCTAATGTCACAATGGAGGGACAACTACGCAGGTTGATTTTAGCGCTGCTCATCGTGGACTATATTGCTGTCATTGTTCATTTTAGTCAAACCATACAGTTTGAAAACGAGGCGCGGCTCCAACTAGAAAACAATGTTTTGATGCATTGGATGTGCTGAATGTGCATATTAAGGCAGTACAGGAGGAGGTGCACATTAATAATCCTCCAGGACTGTAACATGCTCATGTTTAACCCAAACTATGTGTCATGTGACTGCAGTTGGTTCACATCCAGGTTGGAACACGTTCTCACCACAAACGAACCGCACCAGAGTTCGTTTGTAACCGGACCGAGACCACCTCTTCAAGAAGGTCTCGGTCCGGTTGTTTTGGTGCACCTGAGTGTGATTGCAGTGTTCACACCTGCCCAAATGAACCACACTGAGGGGGCAAACGAACTTGAGTTCGACTAAACCGAACCAAACAGGGCAGGTGTGAAAGCAACCTAAATTTAACGACTCTAGATAACAAACATGACACACAGACGTCCAGCAAGAGATGGTATCCACTAGCAGTGGTAAAGCTAACCGACACTAATCAAAGCGTTAAAAATTGAGGTCCCCTTCTCAAGTAACATCAGCATAAAAAAAGTAACATTAGCATAATTCCTAATTTTTCCTTGCAGCACAAATTTAACACAGGTAAGTTGGCCTATTGGATAAATTTTGCTTGCTTGACTAAAATCAATAAAAGACTTAACTTGACTTTGACTTGGTCTTCATGACTTTAAACTTGACTTAAACTTGCGAAAGATGACTCATAAAGACTTTAAAAATCAAATATTTTACAAATTAAGTAGATATTTTTAGATAATGAGAAGCTAAGTTTTGCATTTGAAATATGATTAGGTGATTTCTAGGGCAATGCCTAAACCTGGCAACCCACTGGGACACAGCTGACACACTGGGCAGCTATCATTTAAGGGGGCAGTCCACAAGTGTGAATCCACCTTTAGATGTGACCCCACTTTTTATAATTGCCTCATTCTAAGGTAAAAAACACACAAAGATTTATATTTTCAGGTGAATTACACTAAATAAAATATACCTATCAGATAGATGTTTCATTTCTGCAAATATGTCCACCTTAATCCTACACGTTGGACCTTTAAATGACTTGTTTGATGAATAACAGGGACTCGACCTGCTTGACTCTGTCCACAGTAACTTGCTTGTGATTTGCACACGAGTGCAGTTTATGGCACAACTCATCTCAGTCATTCTGGTTTGTTTTCTTCCCCCTGCGTGTGCGCACATCTCACAGTGGCGTTGTTAAGACAGCCGTCTGTAGTTTTGCGTGTATTTTTACAGCGTGACCTTTTGTCAGAAGCTCAAATTAACAATTTCTTTGGTGTGCTGATCGTATTTACCTCCACTGCTGAGATTATCCCCGCTTCCAGAGCAGCTGTGCATCTGAGAAATGCCTGTGTAACTAACTATATTTAAATTATGACTGTTTGTAGTTGTCCTTGTGGCCACTACAGCACTTGAGAAAGAAAAGCTCTCTGGAGAGGATGCAGATGAGGGGGAGAAACTCTTTTATTGCTTTTGAACTTGGAGTGGTTTTCAGTGCTTTTCAGAGATGACCTTCAGTGACTTTGTTTTCAACCGCGCTGAAGTGTCTTGGGATTTGATTGCAAGCAAAATAACATGACTTTATGTACAACATGGTAAATGTGGAAAAATAAAGAAAGGGAAGCCGGAGGAGACAAGAAAACCAAAAGTGGTGAAGGTTGGGGATGTTTCCTGTAATTTTGAGGACTTTTTTTGTTTACATTCACGAGGCTCAGTTTGGTCTTTTGCTCGGATGACTTTGGAGAGAACACCCTTGACCCCAGTCACTGTTTAACGTCTCTAAATTAGTGCTTGACATTGGTATTTTTTCGACTATACTTTATGTAAAGGGGGTCAACGAAGACATTAAGTACCTGACACACAAAGTTAGGTAATAATATTAATTATAATCATGTTCCGGAGGTTTTAATTGTGTCAGTAAATGTCAGTAAATTTGAAGATAACAGGAATATTAAAGTTTATAGAGACAAAAAAAGGAATGGCAGACACAAAGATTGCCACAAATGAACTTGACTGAATTCAACCACTGAAAGCACGCATAATTAATTTATCAAAGACCCAGGCGCACGTACACACAGAGCCACCATTAGATGTAACACTTATTTTCTTTCTTACCCCCCCCTAATTCCTGCTGCATCAATACAAGTCACTCTCACATTAGTGCAGACGCCGGGGTGCACAGCCTGCTTGGCTCCTAAGCCTTATTTTTTGGTTGTTAGGGGGGATGGCTGCGGCGGCGGTGTTGGTGGCGGCGGTGGTGGATGGTGGTGGTGTTGGGGGGGTTGCCTCCTTTTTGAAAGTGTGGGTTTTTGATTCGGTGCCATATTCTCTGAAGCTGAAAAACAGCCCCATCAGTAACTCATTTCATATGGATGTGCTCTGATGTGGCAACTGCTTTAGTCTCTACTCAGTATGGTGCTTTGCTATAGGCACTTTGTATTCATGTTCTGTGTTATTCTTTTCTTCTTGATTATACAATGGCAGTCGAAGCTGTTTAGCACGAGGAAAGAAGCTGCTGCTAATTTGAATTGTTAACTTATTGGTATTTCTGGTACCACAGGACAATTGGTTTTAAAAAAACCTCCGTCAAAACACTTTGTCAAACTGGACCGTTTGACATTTTGACCTGTGCTCGGCGGCTGTAAGTGGCTGTCAAAGCAAAGCTGTCATGTCCCATCTTAGGTGCTGCTCTGCTATTGACTGTGTTCAAGTGAGCAGACACTTGTCTTCGGGGGGATTCCTCGGGGGGCATAATCAAATCAAAAACCCTGTGACAAACAGAAACAGGAAATAGGAAACAGTATGGCCAATTAGAGGGGGCATTTCCCCCCGAAGTCACGGAAAAAAAAGGAGCCCAAAATAATTTGGATGTAAGCAAAGTGAGTGCCGTGTCTTTTTTTTTTTCTAAATTTGAGAGGTCTTTTTGTGTGGTTGCCTATTAGCGCTTAATTGAGAGAGTCCTGGGATAAGCTGTGGAAGAATGCGAGTACTGTCCAAGCCGTGGCACAGCCCCAACAGAGGGGGGGGAGCGGGAGCACAGGAGGGCACAACACCCCCCTCTTCCCCCTCTACTGCCACCCCTGCCCCCTCTCCTCCTCTCACTCTTTTGTTTTCCCCTGTACAAGAGCAATACAGTAAAGTCCGCCAAACTGCATATTTAATTTGTTTGACGAGCCAAGGAAAATTGTTTGCTGTTGAGTTTTTTCTTCCTGCGAATCTTCCCTTCTCCTCCCAGCACTGCTACATCTTTGTTCCATTCCCTCGGCGGCTTGTTCAACTACTTTTCCGTTTGACGTTCATTTGTAACAACTTCAAAACACACTGGCACAGAATATACAGACAGATGTTAGCGATGAAATATTTATCCCATAAATTGTAACCTGGATTCCTCACTTGCCTTGTGAGCTTAGCCAACACATCTATTATTAATGATGAATGGGCATGTTTTTTGTCAGCTCTTTGTTGATTTGTAAAATAGCTGTATGAGTGCTTTTCAGACTTCTTTTTTATTTATTTCAGTGTAAGCATGTAGCAGATGATGCGCGATGAATGATGAGGGCCAGAAACAGCAAGCTCAGGTCTGTTTTCACCCGATGAATCTTCATCTGAAATCCATCTTTATCTGCTCTCCGATGGTGATGACTCGCCATTTAAAGATACTCGGGCTGTCTGTTGAGACGGAGCCAGGAGCGTTTGAGCCTGAGCTGGGATCCAGGTTCCTCCCACTGCTTTGACATATAAATAAAAGAGAATAATAATGTTCAGCGGCTGCCTGAGCAGCATGCTAATACGGCTGAAAGTGCCCTTTAACCAATGCACCATATCAAAAGGTGGAAAATATGATCCTGAGAGGCATCTAACAGTCCGTGGAAAGCTACACAACTGGGACTCCTACCTTATTTTATCAGCAGATAAATAAAACCATTAGACTCTAATGTCCATATCTGGAGCAAGCATGCAAAGTGAATTCTGCAAAATCAATCTGTGTGAAACTATAAAATCTCCAGATAAAGTCTGTGCGGTGGCCATAAATCCAACAGTGCTGTGATGACTATTTGTTTAAAAGCAGCCTCTCAGACTTCTCCCATTCAGCGGTGAATAAAACGGGGACGGTGGGAAATTCAGAGGGTGAGATTAATTGGCATGCAAGCAGAGTAACTGTCCACAGTCTGCCGATCACAGGGCTAGCCAAGCATGACAAGCATTGCCTATCTTCTACTTTTCATTAGGCCACGGACGGTGCCAGCCACAAGCTTTATGCTAAACAGGGTTGATACGGCTGTCTCAGTCTCCCAAAGACCTTTACACCCTCAAAACAAAACAACAGGATACGTAGTGAAAAAAACAAACAATGTCAGGGAGAAAAAAAAGGGGACGGTTCTTGCACGAAGTCTGTCATGCAAATAAAAGGAATGAATAGCTGGCGGGGAAATAAGAAGGAAGTGCGGTATCAGAAGTCGACTTGATGCGGAGAATCAATGAATAACTGTCTGCGTATGATTAACTAGGCTTTTATTCTGGAAGCGTGCCTGCTCAATTTTCAAAATGTACATTTCATTTATTGGGATCCATTAACTGTGGGGTGTTGGCAGAATTATGATTTGTATATGCAACAGTGGTAAACTAATTAAAATATAAACTGGGCTGAGTTGTTGTTTTTTTTGTTGTATGTTCCAACCATGACTTGAAAACAAACGACAAATAAATAGTTGCAGAGTGCGTTGGAGTGATGATAGCAGGTCTCTGTGTGTGTGCATTACCATTCTGTTGGTGTGAACTCAAAGAGCCCCATCTCTTGCCTTTTTAAAATTCATATCAAAAGTGCATCTCCAGCAGAATGGTGCAGATAGCAGAGCTCTTTGAAGGGAAAAAACATCTTGTGCACCGAGTTAAATTTCAACAAGCAGAACATACGTAAGTGTTTCCGATCACAATTTAACTGGAACTGCAGATGAGTTCTCCTCAGTAACTTTTAGATAGACTGTATGTTTGGGTGCATTTTGGAGAGATGAGGACCTCGCCTGCAGCCATCTGTGAGAGGGTGATGCCATTAGATTGGTTCATACTACACGACTGAATTTTCTGTTATTACACAAAACTTTTGCACCTTGTTTTCTATTTTATTGGATCATGACGACGATGAAGTCAACATTACATTAAAGCTGCTGATACTGTGGGAGCCCCCTAAAGGAACAGTTCTCATCCCAGGTCATCAAACACTGGTGCTCTCTCATGCCCATCATGTGTGATGCAGACGTCAAAGGCACCCTTTCGATGCACCCTTTAACATCTGTCCTGGGCTAAACTTGAAACATGTGAGTCCGCGGTCTCACATGTCTCACATAAAGTCATCGAAATCCAGTGCTTGGGCAGTGACTTGTGGCATCAGAAACCAACAAAAAAGGCGTCCTTTAACGTCGGCATGATACACTGCTGGTTGCGGGTATAGTTAAAGGGTGCCTGGTAGTGTCAGGAGGAACCACTGCGGGACAAGGATGAAAGTTAAGGTGGCGAAAGTCCGACTGGGGCAGGAGGGAGAGGTGGTGGATGGGTTCAATAAACATGCAATTTAAATATGCAATAAAAAAATAAAATGCATGTAACAGGCTAAACTCAAACACCCAGGGTACCTTGCAGGTCATATGTGGACGTAGAAAGTCAGTGACCCTGGTCTTGTGCGCCAGCACATACACGTCAGCGCGGTGTACAGAGAGGCAGTCAGAGCTACAGGCTACAATGAGGCTAAAAACAGAGTTCACATGACGTTTTTCCAAACAACTGTTTATGTCGGGGCTTCAGGACACTTGGATCACTACGGACGAGCAGTATGGAGATATTTTGTGGTTTAAATTATGTGTTTTTGGATGTTTGAATCTGGGGCGCCGTCAGCCTCCATTAGGTAGAGTTGCGTTGCTACCCCCTCTCCCCTTGGATCTCCACAAGTGTTGTGAGGACTCTAAAACTTCACCTGAGCCTCCCTCGGCATATGGGTGAGTAGATAATGGCTGAATTTTAATTTTTGGGTGCACTATCCCTTTAAGGGAAAAAATGTCAATTTGCGGTGTTGTACCATTGTGGTGTGTTTATTCTGAAAGAGACTGTATGTAAACTGTACATTTCCTGTGAAAACGAAAGTGTATTCTGAAAACAGACAATGCATGTTACAGGCAATAGTTGATACGGCGTCCCAGAACTTCAACAACCAACATACCCAGGGTACCTTGCACATCACATCTCAACTTGGAAATTCCATGACCAAAGGTTGTGATGTGACGAGGTCGGAGTGAGAATGTGTCGACTACATCACCTGCTCTGAGCATCAAATATTTCCTCAGAAGAGTTTACACTGAAATCAGTTGAAAATCTGGTGCGTCCCATAAAGACACTAAAGGGTGCCTTTGGCGTCAGTATCACACACTAAGGGATGTGATAGAGTGTCATTTTTTGACAACCTGGGAATGAGAACAGGTTGCTTATTCACAAGAGTTAAAAAAAATTGTTGCCATGCATACGGTAGACAGTTAGCTTAGCGTAGAGACTGGAATGTGGGGGAAAAGGTACCAAAATCCACCCACAAGCACCTCTAAAGCTCACTAAATAACATATTATATGCTGTTTGTTTAATTCAGTCAACAAAAACTCAACAGTGTGAAGTTTTTCTGGGGTTATTTCTTCTTTCTTCCAGTCTATTTCTCAGCCGGCAGCAGTCGACTGTGGTGCTGAAACAATTACTTGATTAACTTATAAGTTGTTCAACAGAACAATAATCTGAAACAATTTTGATATTTGATTAATAGGCTAGTTTAAATCATTTTTCAAGCACAAGCACAGAACATTCAGTTATTTATGCTGATATGATAGCAAAGTGAATAATAGAGCAATATGAAGGAAAAGACAGCAGGACGGGAGAGATGAATCCTCTTGCTGTTTTAGCTGGTGCTCCCTCCTCATGCTGTGAGTCAGTCTTGAACTTGCATTAGGTGCCAAAACAAACCCAAGAACAAATATAACAGGCAATTAAACAATTCCCACCATGGTCGTATACATTTCTGCAGATATTTATAATGTTTTCAAAGTTCATTTAAAAATGATACAGCGCGGGGCGTATTCTACATGTTGGTGAACAGCGTGACAGATTGTTAGAAACAAGTGCAAACACTCAGGGTGTGTTATATCATCGCTGGCGGTGAGGTTTTGGTCAAATGTCATCTGGAACTAACAGAAGCAGAGACACGTTTTTTCATCATTTTAACCTCCGTCTTTCTTATCTTTACCTGCACAGCAGCTCTGCCTCCATGTTCTCAGAAGAAAAAAAAAAAAGTCCTCTTTACCCATCTAAAGGAAGTGACCGCAGCTTGGCAGAGGTACAAAACAATAGTATCCCCTCATGGTGGAGAGGATGTGAGTGATCACAGTCCTAACAACCACCGCTGTGACCTGGTTTATGGAAATCACCTCTCCACTGAGCGGATGCCTCCAGCTCATCATCGGGGAATTTTCCAGAGGCTCTTACAGGCCAAGAGTAATATCAGCAGAGGAGCAGGAGGGGAGGGATGTCGTCACCTTCGCTGTTTGTCTGGCCTTGTGTCTGCTCAAAAATACTAAAGCATGCTTATGATTTTGGATTGCAAGTGGATCTGGAGAGCAGTATTGAAAAACACCATTACCAGCGCGATGATGATGGATTATTGTCACTGAAAGTGCCGCTGTCTAAAATGACATGATTGGGCCCTGAGCCCGAGAGTGGGGCAACCCCAAGGCTACAACAGGTTGTTGCTCTTTTTGTTTTGCTCAGTGTTGACATCAGTTGGACACGGGTGGGCAAGCATTTCCTAGAGGGCGGGTGGGAACGCATTATTTTGATAGTGACCCCTCCCTTTAGCTCAGATGACAAAAACGTCCAATATCTGCTGGAGTGTATTCTTCAGCCAAGCATGGGAGGCCGCATTCACAGCCACCGAGTGTTAATAATGTGCCAAACAATTATGTCACAGTCTTTGGCCTCCCATGTGAGAAAGTTAGCCCCCCTCCCCTGCTGTGTTACAGTATGCAAATGGGGAAAAGGCTAAAGTCTGAGAACTAGATCTTATGGAGCGGGGCCAGGCCACTGTTCTGAGGCAAAGTGAATGGCATCTATAAGCTTTTACAGGAGGAGGGGGAGTGGATGTGAATTAGAGCAGTTTTCCATGGGAAATAAATTGGAAATAGGAGCAACCTTATGTTGTTGTTGTCGGGAGCTGGTTGGCACCAACAAAGAGCTGATGTTTTGGAATTTCTCAAGCTACAGAATGTAATCCATGTCAGCTATGTAGTTTTTCACCTCATGTTTTTGTGAGTACTGGTCCTCAAAATAGCTCAGTGGGAATACATAATGAGAAGCACAGTGAGATCTGTTGGGTGACAAATACTAGAAACATCACAAGAACTTACAACCGCATGTTTACTGTGGGAACTGCACTCTTTGGCCGTTGATGTTTCCTGTTTCCACACTTGTAAAAGACACAAAGACTGACAAGGAGAAGGAAAAAAAGCCTGGCACTGGGATGATTTTGAAGAAACAGAGTTAATGAAATTGCCTGAACATGCACTATTGATTTTTTTTCTCTTTTTCTCAACAACAATCTTCATTTTGTGCCATAAATTACTGGCATTATTTACAATGCACCAACAAAGGCTTGTGGGAGATTGTGAAATTGTGATGGGGTCAAAGCGTCCTCCGTGCTCTATAAATTATGCGTCCTGTGCATGTTTAATCACATGAAGCACAACGCTGGCGAACAAACCCTGGCCTGACCTTCTCATAATTAAAATGCAAAGTAACCTGTTGCCTGTCTGCTGCAGTGATTGGATGTGACGTGCGGTCAGTCAGCCTCGTTGCCTCGTGGTTAGATACTTCTACCAAACCTCAGGCACAAGAAGTTGGTTTAACACCGATGCGTCCAATCTGAGGAGGTTTAGATTTTATTTTATTATCATGTACTGTGTGAAAGGGTTCACTGTGTGATTATTAATGTAAATAGAGAATTTCCAGTCCAGTTTATCCATGTCTGTGAAAACATGGATAAATTTCCTCAAAGTGGTCTTGAGATATCGTGTGAATGAGATGGATGCAAGGTCACAGTGACCTTGACCTTTTACCACCAAAATCTGATCAGTCCATTGTTGTGAATGTATGTGCCTAATTTTTTTTAATTCCCTTAAGGCCTTCTTAAGATATTTGATTAATGAGAATGAGACAGATGCAAGGTCACAGTGACTTTTGACCTTTGCCCCATGAAAATCTAATCAGTTCATTGCTGAGTGAACATTTGTGCCAAATTGGAAAAAATCCCCTCAAGCAGTTCTTATACATCGCATTCATAAAACTGACGCTGATGAGGTCACAGTGACGTTGTCCTTTAACTATGACCACCTAAATGTAATCAGTTCATCGTTAAGGCCAAGTGAAAGTATGTGCCAAATTTAAAAATAATCCCTAGAGGCCTTCTCAAGATATCCTGTTTACGAGCATGAGACAGATGCAATGTCACAGTGACCTTGACCTTTTAGCACCAATGTCAAATTAGTCACATTGTTAAGTCCAAATGAACCTATGTGCCAAATTTAAAAACATTCCCTTGAGGCCTTCTTAAGATATCGGGTTATGAGGATAAGAAGGATGCAAGGTCACAGTGACTTTTGACATTTGATCATGAAAATCTAATCAGTTCACCAAGTGAACGTTTGTGCCAAATTTGAAAAAAATCCCTGAAGCAGTACTTGATATATCGGGTTCATAAAAATGACACAAAGGAGGTCACAGTGACCTTGACCATTGACCTATAACTACCAAAATGTAATCAGCCCATAGGTCTAAGTGAATGTTTGTGCCAAATGTAAAGAAATTTCCTTGAGTTCTTCTTGAAATATTGCATTCAAGAGAACGGGATAGACAGACAGACAACCTGATAACATGATGCCTCCGGCTACGATTATCACCGGCACAGATGCATAATAACGGCACATGTGGTTAACATTTACCCATCTGTGGTAAAAAGGAAAACAAATTCCATCTCTAAAAATATCTCATAGTTGCAGTTGTAAAGCCTTTTTTAAAAATGTCAAGAAGTAAGGAAAAACCAGCTCCAGTTTCAGCCTGGTGATAAAACACAAAAGTATGAAAATCACCCAAAGTAGAGATGTGAGGATTCCACATAATAGCAGCATCATGTTTGCTCTCTGTGTCACCTTTTTCCCCCCAGGCTGATTGTAGTGCTAAAAGGCTACTTGCTTTCCAGAGAAGCGAGCTACCATTAGCCTCAATGTCGATCCAGGGTTATGAAACCTTTTAACATTCCTAAGTGTCGTCTTGGAAGCATTATGCATCAGCATGCGAGCGAGACCGTCCACAGCCTGAGTCATTTATATTTCACTAAAGGACCCCGTGATCCTCAGAATAAGCCGGCAAAACAAAACAATCATTTTAATAATTGGAGGACAGATGTCTTTTTCCTCAGGGAGCTGCAATTAATCTTTGAAACATGCTGGATAACATGTCAACTGAAAATAGAAAGTGCATGCCCTTTCTCCGTCTTCACTGATTCTGTAATTTATTTATTAATTTCAGCGTGGCTGTGAGGACCATTTGCATGTGTAACCTACAGAAGACAGCGATGAACTGATGACAGCGTTTGCCAGAAATGCAGTGCTAATGCAGACTTAATGTGTGGATATGCTACAGCATGATGTGAGCAATTTACACTTCACACACTATATGAAAAACGAAAAGTTTAGGCTTTTCCCGAATGTAAAACAACCACTTTTCACCTTATTTTCACGGCATTCACTTTACATGCTGTCACACTGCTCAGCATGTACATCAACACGCTGCCTCCAACACCAGCAGCAACTTTGTTATCTCCCCTCTGCCTCGTCACATGCTACACTATTTCCTATATGCTCTTCACTTTTTCAGTCGATAATTAATTAGTGTGACCAAAAATTAATTAGGGTCTAGTCCAAAGAATATGGGTGTGCGTTGCAAAATTAATTCCTGGGATGGAGGTAGAGAGAGGAGGATTAATATTCTGCACGAGTGTTGGTTTGTAGCCTTAGGTTTTAATGAGAGATGATGAAGTGAAATGTAAATATCAAACACATAAAACCTGGTGATTGACTTTACATGGCTACATTTACATACTTGTGTTGAGAAGAAAGGACACAATCATTTAACAAAGTTAATACTAATGGCTAATGAGGATTTCAAGACTTGTGTGCTTTTGCTATTAGTAATTCTCAGTGCTGGGCAACAGCCTAATGGATTTCATTCCAGTAACAAGCAGGGGATTAAAATTAGAAAATTTGTAAAATACAGTTAATAATATTAGGAAACGCTCTGTTACTTCAGCAGTTTAGGGGTCGGCTTGTTTTACCAGTTTCAAATACTTTTGTGTTCAGTGGACAGCCTGCTGCTGGGTGTGTTGAGCCTCGTTTCCACCAAACACTTTCAGTATGGTAACTTTGGAACCAAAGCAACCCTTCAGACATGGTACCTAGACCCTAGTGTTTCCACTACAAACAGTCCTCTTAAGTGTGGGCGGGGTTGTTGTCACTCACTAGTGGGGTTTTCATCCAAATGCATCAAAATTTTTGAGCGAATTTTGTGAAAATGCGCAAAAGAAAATGCGAATTTATGCCCGTTTCCATTCGTTATTGTTTTACGATTATTGGGAGTCAACAGGAAGAGCAGTAGGTGGTGCTTCTCCTGAAAAATGAACAAAATAAAAACACCCCTTAGAAGAAGAGTGCGCCATGAGATGACATCATAAGAGAGCGTCTTATGCCCACTGTAAACAACATCACACTCAACTGACACTCAACAACTGACCATGGACAGATTCCTGATAAACCTGTCGGCTCTTGGGAGAACTCTGGTTAGCATTTTGTCAGCGTTCACAGCGTACCTAACCATCTTGAAGAAGAGACGACAAAGAAGAAGTTTAATGTTAAGAGTACTGTCGGAAATAGCTGGAAGGAGACCACCGCGTCGTTCTCCGTGTATATGGGGGCGTAGGCGTGTGAAGGACTTTTGGGAAGTAGTTGTCCAGCAGCATTTCACTCACAAACTCTGGCTGAAACATTTCCGTATGTCAAGGGCCACATTTGAGGATCTGTGTGCTGGTACGTCACTGTTTATTCGCAAAACCTGTTTCCATAGCAAAAAGTTGCATTTTCCTTTTATCGATACGCTGACAAATCCACAACTTTTCACAGTCGAAATGGAAAAAAAAGCGTACTGAACCGTACTGCTTGGTGGAAACGGGGTTTTAGATTGGTAAAGGGGGTGCAGGGAGGCAGCTGGCCTCTACTAAAAAGGGGGTGTAATGGCCCATCTGTCTTATTTGCTTGCTGTGTCTACTTGGCTGCAGGGTCCGCTCATAATTCCGACATCCCATTATTCCGACATCCCATTGTTCCGAAAATGACCCATTGTTCCGAAATCTCAATGTTTCAACATCCCATTGTTCCGACCATATTAAACCCATTGTTCCGAAGTCCTGTTGTTCTGAAATCAAATTTTTCATTGTTACAAAATAACTGTTTCATGGTTAAGGTCTGGTTAGGTTTAGGCACGAGAACTACTTGGTTAAGGTTAGGAAAAGATCATGGTTTGGGTTAAAATTATAACCTTCAACATTGTTTCTACTTCCTCAAAACAGGGCGACCGTTGTCGTCATGGCAACAGTAAACAACACGACAACACGGTCTCTTGCTGCTTTCCCTTGCTGCTTGCGTTTTCAACTTTTTGCATTGCAACACTGAGATTTCGGAACAATGGGACTTCGGAACAATGGGTTTAATATGGTCCGACCAATGGCATGTTGAAGCATTGGTATTTTGGAACAATGGCTAATTTTTGGAATAATGGGATGTCGTAATTATGACATGGCACCCTTGGCTGCTAGCTAGCCACAGGTAGCGTTTCTTACATTTGACCTTTTAGCTGAGGATGGGACTTATCTTGAGCGTGTGTTCAGTTAGTCACAGCAAGGGTGCCCCGTCAGTCAACCACGTGGCATGGCTTGACTTAGCGTGACCAAAAATGACGGTGGAAAAAGGCCCATTAGTCACTCAGGACACGAACACCAGTCTCTTGGGTCAAAGTCCTGTGCTTGTTGGACACATCCACCTCCACTGCCACCTGCCTGAGGAAGACTTTCGTGCTCTTTATACTTATACATCTGTTGCTCTGAATGTCTAATAATGACATGGATCGGTTTACAGTTGGCTCACAGCCTAGTGCGTCCCATACAGACGCCAAAGGGTGCTCCCAGCATCAAAATAGTTACCATAGTGATGTCTGGCACACTGCCTAAGCGGCGTATTAACTGCTGGCTACAAATTGGTTATTTTCTATTTTTACACACATTATAAGGAGATGAGTTAATTCAAGTTTAATTTAACTTGCAGAGTCAATAGTTTAGTAAATATTTGGTCATAAACCAAAGCAATGGACAAATTTGAATTTATATCTGATGGTGGCTGAAGGAAAAGTCAAGAGATTAGCAAAATGATGACACTTCATCCCGAGGGAACCACACATCTCTTTACAAAATTTAGTACCAATTCATTTAAGTACATATTGAGATACTTTACAGGAAAGGAGGTGGTGCCAAAAGGAAAGTAAGGGGATCGCCAAGGTCATTAGGATTCAATCCATCCCTTAGCTGTTGTGATATTTCAGTCTTGTGGTGGACCGACAGACGGACATTAGCATCCGTACAGCCATGCTGTTAGTATGGCTGAAACTATATTAAGTCTAAAGATATGCAGATCACATGAATTTCAAACTCTAAATTGCCTGTACATGTGAATATGTTTGTATATGTATTACCCCTGTGTATTACCCTTATGCTCCAGCCTTCTGCAACACTGCACATGATAAACATTAAAAAAAAAGGATAGATAGACAGAAAAAGTAATACTTGATTTTCTGCATTTTTAAGACGCAGATGAAGTGGACACATGCGGTCTCAAAAGCAGAAAGTAACAGAGCTTGTATGCTATGACCTCATCTTCCCCTACAATAATTGAAATTTGAGCAAAGCGGGACGCGTTGCAGTAAGTTTGAAGTGAAAATATTCACAAAGTGTGAAATTAAAACACATCTTGTCGTGAGGCTATCGCCATCTCTCTGCTTGCCTTCTTTCTTCTTCTCTGCCAGGCGTAACACACAGTCAAGAGGCAGTTGTCATGGTGATTAATGCAAATGCACACTGTTAACCTGTAGAAGAGAGAAGAGGACTTTTCAAAGCATCTCAAACCTTGACTTTAACTAATAAGTGTCTCTGCTCACTACCTATATAATGGCAGGAGAAATTGAAAATCATACCGGCTTTTATAAAGCTTGACATCTCGCTTAGATGTTATAAATGAAATCTCTGCACTTGAGATTGCGGATTGGCTGCTTGGTTTAAGGGCAACACTTTGGGTACCGGGAGTCAGACACCGGTCTGGAAACGGAGCCCTTTAGATATGACAATACAGTTATTTTGGGCACCGCACCAACGCTGACACGATGCAACATAGCAACAAGTTGCTTAGAATGACAGCCAATGCCTTGACAGCGCCGTAACAACTGGGATCATTAGTGTACATAAACTGGCGATGCATTGCATCTATAGTTCTGAAAGCAATGTGACCTACGAGGAATGCCTTAATGAGAGTGAGAAAGGGCAGGGACAAAAACATCATTACACCAGGGACCATTATATGGGAATGTGCACTCGCCTGTCCTCACCCCTTCTTGACCGCTCGACCCCTGGCTCCAGAGGCTAACAGTGTATTTTGGTCCATTCTCCTGAGTACACTGCCGCTGTCTGCTGGACTGACACAAGCCAGAGACTCGGAGACTGAATCTAATTACAGAGACAATTATGATTGTGACCCAGTTCGACCTGGATTTGTATTCAAATGGACTCATTTACCTTGAGCTTTGGAGCTGCATCTTCTGAGGACTGAGTGTGAACCCAGAGACTCCTCTGTCAGTCTCTCTAATGCAGTACAGTCTCTTTATTACATACTCGCGCACTGCACACAATTATCATAGACGTGCATGCTTATTTGTCAGCTGAATGCATTATGATTTTCCTTTTTTAATTTATTAATTCAAACTGAGCCACATAATCTAACCTGAAGGTCTCCATTAGGGCTGCATGAAAATTCAATACCACACTTTATCAACTGCCAGCAGAATCATATCGTGATATGATCTCATTATGTTAACATTCAATACATTTCTCTTGTTGAAATCATTCAGAGCAAGCTGTAACTACCAACTAATAAAAATTACTTACTGAAAGAAGTTGTTTAACCAGGCATTCATACAGGAAACAGCTCTGTGCTGTAAAAAAACAGGGCTGCATTTGTGGGGGCGTGTTGTTTCACATGGCACAGCGGATTATAATACTATGAGACAATCATCTCCTGCATTCCAACAATCGTGAGGAAAACAATCAAAACACACTATTTATGTTACAAAGTAATCTCCCAGGAATGTGTGTGCATGGATATGATTGGTAAGCGCCTTGTCAGATGCATTGTGGGGAAAACTGAGCCAGGTTCAACTGTTTTTTTCCCCTCCGTAGCCATAATGAGTCTGTATTGAAATGAATGAGTGGACTGTTTTCTCATGCAGTGCTGTTGTCTTGTCTGAATATGACCTTAACACATAGAGAGCCTGGTCTTGTGTAATGCAGAACAGTTTGATTTTAACATTTTCCATATTGTCAAATATATATTGATATCAGAATTATCCTTAGAAATTATCACGCTAAGGTTTTCAACTATATCAGCCCTACTCCAGTCACACTGACAATTATGTGGCAACATGTTAATTTTGCAGTCCAGTAAAAACCATATATCTTGAATTCGGGTGCTTTTGAATCTCCTAAATTAAATGAAGGATCAAATGTTACTTTATAGGCAAGCATTTAACAACTTAAGTAACACCCAAGTCAGCACATTCTCACTCCCAACTCGTCAAATACGCTTGGTCAGTAGCCCTATGCGTCAAAGTATGATGCTCTAGGTACCCCTCTGGTATCACTTTTGGATGCTCAGAGTTAGTGTGTCAATTTACACTTGTTACAATCATACTGTTATTTCAAAATAAACTTCTGTTTTCACAAGAAATAAACAGTTTACACTCATTACATAAAGTCTCTTTTCAAAATAAACTTAAAGCAACGTAGGTTTACTGAATTTTTCAGGTTTAGGCAACAAATGCAGGGTTAGGTTCAGAAATATTGAGCATATTGTTAATTCAGGCAGGACACGATGTCAAGCTCAGCTCACATCCCAGCTACATCAGCTGATCTCAAACAGCCCAACCAATTGGTGAATTTCATTCAGGGCGCCCTATTTAAACTGCTCTGGCCTGCCTACTGTTGCTGCTTCCTCTGCAAGCCGCTTTGCAACCCGCCTCCACCCCAGCTCCTCCTTTTCATGCTGTGTCTGACTTATCAATGTCATTTCTGTTTGTCATTGATGCAGCTCTGTTCTGTTCCCCGGGGGTCATTGCTGCTGCTTTCAATGTAGGCACATGGAAGGGCAGGGAGGTTTGCCTTTCTTCCTCAGGCTATTCTCATTCGCACATGGAAGGGCAGACAGGTGTGCTCTCTCTGCTTTATGGCTGTCCTCATTCACACATGGAAGGGCAGACAGGTGTGCTCTCTCTGCCTTACACTTTCCACATAGGCGCGTGGAAGAGGCTTTCTGTGTAGGCCAGAGGAAAGGCAGAGAGGCCCCAGAACAGAGCCATACAGCCAAATATAATACTGCAAATGGAAATAAAGTTTTCTTTGACTAAAGTGTTCCTGACTGAAATATAATTATTAGATAATGGTGTGACTTAAAATAGGTAGGGTTGTTACTAATTTAATTTAACGTCAAATACACCACGAGACATACTATGTTACATAGTTAGACTAACTCAACTTTGACTTTTGGTTTCACAAGGGACACAAAAAAACAGTTACCTAGATAAAAATTCTGTGTTTGCATGATACATTAACACTAACCCCTCCCTCCCTAAGTAACCTTTCTCGGTCTTTATACTACATCAGTTTCTCGGAGCGTCGAATAATGACCCGGTCTGGTGCATCTCCTTCAGATGCTAAAGGGTGCCTCAGTGTGATGGTTTCAAATACCAAGGGCCACTGACCAAATGATGGTATTTGAAGAGTTGGGAGTGACAACGCCTTGACCAGGAAAAGTGGGCAGCAACCTCAGACCTTCAGTTGGTTTGCAGTTATTTGAATACTGCTCGTATAACATTTTTAAACATCCCACCACAACCCCAGCATCCACCTGTAGGCTCAGAATCATCATTCTGCTATGGCATCTAAGGACCTCCCCCCACTCCCTCAGCTTCCTTGTGGGGAAGAAGTGATGAGGCCAGGATTGTTGTAAATATTATGCATTCACATAGTAACCTATATCACATGTTTTTTTTCTGACAATCAAATTTCCACAAACAGAAACAATAAGTTGCTAAATGCTAACTTTTGCTGCAGGGCCCCACCTGGTTAATCTGGCAATGCAACCCATTTTTCTAACGAAAAGTTAGCCAACTGGCAATGACGTAGTTCTGATAAATATAGGCAGCCATAAAGTTTGTTTGACTCATTTTAAACCAACATATAGAGGCAAAACTAGGTTCAGTAAGGTTCAACCCAACCAATGAGAGTGTCCAGAGTCGACCTGCTGTGGAAAAATATTTTTATGACTCAAACTAATCCGTCCTCTGAGAATTTGTACGCTTAAAGTCACATTTTCTACTTTGCATAGTACTCAGACGTGTTCGCTGGTTCACCGCGAGTTCTGCGACAAGGTCACACAGAGTGACATCAGCTGGCGGAGGTTTTCTTGCAACTCCCCCGCACCCCCCCACCCCCGCTGGCTGCTACAATGACTTACCCACAAATCTCTGGCGGAGCTGTTGCTTCTTTTGGGGCGAGTCAGGCTCTCTGAGGATTGCATCTCAGTTTTCAAAAGAACTGACGCTCTTACAGTTTCAGTCAGAAATTAATCTGTGCTGAAAGACAAAACAAGCCGAAGCTCTTCATACATATTTCTGGGGCTTAAATACAAAACAAAACAGAACAGGAAAAAAAAACACATCTAATCTGGCACACTTTGTTGTGGGCAATGTTCTTAGATCCTCTCTCATTTCTCCTCCTAATTGCAACATGGTAATTAGGTGTAGAATCTAATTTACTATGGGGCTTCGTTTAAGGAAATATGCATTATTCAAGGGGGAATCCGAGGAGCAGGAGGAGGAGGAGGAGGAGTAATATTAGGAGAGCAGGATAACAATAGTACTGATGATACTCGTGTTTTTATAACAGTGACAGTGACAATTGAAATGAGGCCGACAATGCAGGAGAGGCAGATAGCATCGACGATGATGATGGTGATGATGATGGGAGTGGCGATGATGGTGATTATGGCACTGTAGCGGCGACTGCAGTTGTGGTGTTCGCAAGCCAGGAACATAAAGGAGGGTCATTGACCTCTGATTTCAGTCCTATTTCCCCTACAAGCCAAGTCCTAATAGACTCCATTAACAGAAAGAGAGGAAGAGGGAGGGAGGGAGAGAAAGCCCTGACGCTGGAGCTTTCAGAGTAAAGTCTGCATATGTGATGACTTGCAGTCTGGCTGGCTGAATGAAGCAGGCTCAGAGCCTGATAACCTCCTCTTTCCTTATTATTTCCCCTCATTTAACTCACTGTGTGCCTCCATCACAGTCCATTTTCCTGTGTGTGTGTGTGTGTGTGTGTGTGTGAGAGACTCAGGCGAGGACATCTCTCACTCCTGCAGCACGCCTGTTATTTCACAGCAATTTTGGATAATGATTTATTTTACTATCCACAATTGGAAGGCCTTCCGCATGAAAGAGAATGATAAAATAGTAATCCCTTTGCAATTATGTAGTGAGAGATAGTCACGTTCATTGAGATTCTCTGATACGACTGACGTGGACACGGGACGGCTTTGAAATGACTGTGAGTAACATACTCATCCTTCTTCAGTGTCACCAGCTCAGTATATCACATGGAAATACACAGGCCTTTAAAATACACCGTGCATACTGTAAATACTTCTCAGTTCGAGTAAAGAATAATGTCCCCATTGAGGTTAGTATAGGATCTCTTGCTGCCTCTATCATTTCAGCTGATATTCGATGGTGCATTTTCCCGACAAATTTGCATTTAATCAAATTAGCAGAAGCGTTTGCAGCTCTTTGGAGTCTGGGACCCAGACAGGGGCAGTCGCCTGGCTGTTAATTCAGCCTTGCTGTCAGCAGGAAGTACATGCATCTTTTACTAAAGTAAAAGTCGCAATACCACAATCTGAAAATACGAGTGTTTAAATCTCAAGCATTCATAAAAGTACATAAGTATTGTCAGTAACATATCCAAAAGTACACCTGCAGAAAAATAGCCCTTGCGACTGATAAATTACACGTGACATTATTATATTGATAGTACTGATGCCTCAGTCTTTAAACTGCATTTTACTGTTGGAGCTGCTTGAACTATTTAGTATATGAATAAGTAGTTTAGCCCAGTAGTTACCAGCCTAGGAGTAGGCACTTGTGCTTAGACAGGCAGTCAGAATCCAAGTGTGGGAATGGCGGACCCCGCCACTACCAATACAAAGTACTATACAGAGAGGTTACTACTGAGTGTAGATACACCAAATTGCTATAGTAGATAAAATTCTGACCATAAAAATGGGGTTTGATTTAATAAAAAATCTTAATGATTATAACTTTAAGCAAAAGAACAGAACAATAGGAACATTTACCTGATATATCAAAATCAAAAGTACTGTAGCTTTAACTGCTTCTACAGTTCAGTACTTTTGTCTAGTGATGCCCAGCCTAAGGGAAGGGCACCTCCTTTGCAGCCCTTTGGAGTCTGGGACCCAGACAGGGGCAGGAGCCTGGCAGTTAATACAGCCTTGCTGTCAGCAGAAAGTCCATGCATCATTCACTTAAGTAAAACTAGCAGTATCACAATTACACATGACATTATTGTTGTTGTATTGTGCTGGTGACTCAGTGTGTAAGTAGCACTGAGGAGCTAGTGGAGCTAGTTTGGACTACTTGGTATATAAATAGGTAGTTAAGGCCAGTAGTTACCGACCTAAGAGTAGGGCTCCTCCAAAGTGAGTTTGAGATCAAATTAGATTGGGCTGACTGCATGCATCATTTTGTATGAATCACTTGTGCTTAGGTAGGCAGTCAGAATCCAACTGTGGAAATGGCGGACCCCGCCACTACCAGGAAAAACTACTATACAGAGAGGTACTGAGAGTAAATACATGAATGGCTATAGTAGATAAAATGCAGACCACAGAAATGGGGTTTGATTTAATAACAAACATTAATGATTATATCTTTAAGTAAAAGAACAGAAGACTAGGAACATTTATTAGTGTATCAAAATCAAAAGTACTTAAAAAATGGCTGTGATTTATGTTATTATGCATGGCATTAGTGCATAAATAGCATTGGTGTTGTGATTAGATAGACATTCACAATCCAAGTGTGGGAGTGGCGGACATCGCCACTACCAATAAAAACTACTAAACAGAATCAAAAGTACTTAAAAATGCCTGTGTAATACATTCAGCTGTAGGTAGCTTTAACTGTTTCTAAGGCTTAATAGTTTAGTTTGTGATCACCCAAAATCACCTCCAAAAGATCACCTGAAAAATCTGGGGATTCTTAAAATGATTATTGGGAGAAGAAAGAAGAAATTCTGCAGCACAAATCTGTATTAATTTTTACATTTTCTAACCTTGACGAATATTTTTTACTTCTTTTGACCATCATTCTTTTGGCACAATTAAGAATATTTTATGAGCTTATCATGTGTTTTTTTTGTCTTTACTGTAAAACCTTGATCTGAAAAATAACTAGTTAAAACTGTTAAATAAATATAATAGAGTAAACATCTCCGTCTGAACTGTCGTAAGTAGCAGAGAATTAAAATACGCAAGGTAAGTACATCTCAAGGAGAACGTAAGTAAACACATTTAGTTCCTTTTCACCACCCCTTAGCACTGAAATGGACCTTTGCTATGGGACACAACCTTAGATCTTATGTACTTCCCTGAGACTTTAGATCAGATGTGACATCTTAAAGTGATGAATTGTTTCCCATAATCCTTCGGGGCTTAGACTGTGTTACAATATCAATGTGGGAAAGCATATAGAGGCTTTACAGTCTGGACACATCAAAGCAAATATGCGATCTTAGTGCCACATTTACGAGAAACTTTATCCATGATGGTCCACTTCACAAGAGGATGTTCCACTTATATCATGAGGATGTGAGTCAGCTGCATGGAAATGAAACGCAACGCGTGCCCGACTCCTTCAAGAGGTTAAAAACAAGAATCTGAGCCTCAAGGATATTTTTCCACGCGCAGGTCGAAGTTTGGACTCAGAACTCGTCTTCGCCGGCTGTGTTGCTCCTCAGCCATGCATTATGCATCATAGGTAGATTTGAAGACGAGAAATCAAGTGGGGCAGCAGTTTGGAGAGATCAAGGAGCTGCAGCATTTGAGGCAAAAACAACACTCTTTGCCACTCCAAAGCTGGGAGGATCTCCAAAGCGAGCTTAATTACCAACTGCAGGCAAAGCTTCATTTATAAACCACAGGGCTTTTACTGGAAATCAGAGGAGCTAATAAGTTGCCTGCCCATTCTAGGTCATCACCATGAGCAGGAGAGCAGAGAAAAAGACGGCTTTTTTTTCCTTCTTCTTTTTTTTAATCTTATTTTCTTGTTAGTTTGTGACTTAAACTTGGCTCTTTGGTTTATCCACTGCTGTTTTGTATCATTATCTGTGTCAAGTAGAGTAATTATCTAACAAATGTATAAAAGCTGCTCTCTAATTAAATGCCATGGGCTGTAAGAGATGGAGATAAATTATTTATACTGCTTTGATGAGAGCTAGCTAGCTCTAAGGAGCAAGCAGTCAGTCGCTTTTAGAACTGAAACCTCTGCAGTGAGATTTTACACAAACTTTTCTAGGGGGTGTATAGGGAGGGAAAAAAAATCAGAGTGTTTGCCACTGGGAGCGAGGTGCGTCAGGTTTCTGTGTTTAGCAACCAGTCTCTGCAAAGATATAATTTGCTCATTTGAGAGAGATATTTTCATGCTGGTATTTACAAGTCAGGAAGAGGTGAGGCCACTTAGAGCTGCTCAACAAAGAATTTATACTGCACAAAGTGTTCCTGTTCCTAATTCTTCTTGCTTGAGTGATAAATTTGAAATGTCAGATATGCACCCCTGGTGCTCACACCCTGCCCTAATCTAATTGTGTCCATATTCCTGGAGGGCACAGTGCAGCTGAAATGTAGCCATTCATCCTCAACAAGCTGCACACCTCCCACGGGCAACGAAAAACAGAAGAAGAAAGAAAAAAGTCACAATAATGAAGCATAACTGAGGAGAATCAACAAATGAGACAAAGGAAGCAAGCCAAAGTCAGATAAGAACTTCTTATTATTCCAATAAAAAATACATTCATACAGAAATATAACAATTTTGCAAAACAATTTCAAATAAAAATTTCATAAAGCATAAACATAACAATTTTACAAAAGTTGTTTTTTTTTTCTTTTTATACAAAGATTCAGTTGAGAACAAAGAGCTGTGTGTGTGTGTGTGTGTGTGTGTGTGTGTGTGTGACAGAAGACGTTGGGGTAGTGGGATGAAAGCGATGATGATAAAAGATGCGAGCAAACATGGGGCTTAATCAAGGCTCAATTACCACTTGAACAGTATTGGCTGCCGGTTTTCACAGAATGGATGTTCCCCTCCTTTGCCCACAAAAGGCACTGCCAGCACTCCAAAATCTATCGCAGCAAGCAGTTTCAAGTTTGTACTCATCCCGTCTCTTTCGCCTGCTGATCTGAAATCCATAAGTCGTAGCATGCCACGCTGCAACATTGAATTCCAACAGCGAGGTGGCTGATCTGGAGTGGGTGGCACAGATCACTTTATCCTGCAGCAGTATAAGTGTGATCACTATGGTTACTGCGGCCTCCACCTTTTGTCCAGTCCCCTTCCCACCTCCAATATAAATCTAACAGATCCACCTTTAAAGGGAGATGCTGTCTTTTTTTTTTTTTTTTTGGTCCAACTTCCATGTGTCAACGCTTGATCTTTATCTCCTTCCAGGAGCCCCCCCGCCCCCTCGCTCGCTCCTGTGGTTTTCATAATACTGTTGCAGCTTGGCTAAAACAACGCTCCCCAGACAGGTCAATAACCAACCTACACAGTCAGCAGTCTGTGACAGATTCCATGCCAACAAAGCCTTTAGCAATTCATTACTGAGAGGCAGTACAAGGCGAGGCCTGTCCGACTGCAGCCTGTTAATTACAATAAATCTTTAGCTTTTTCTTCAGTCCCACTTGCAGGGATGGAGGGACAGGAGGGGGGGCGATGGCGTCGGTGGGGAGGGATACAGCGAGAAAAGGAGCAGCACTGAATGAACGACACATAAAACCCCGTTTTTGTTTACCCAGTCTGGTTGTCTTGTACCTTAGAGCTGTGTGTGATGGACTTGAGTACATACTACACAGTAGTTAATGTCTTTAATAAACAAATTTAAGTGCTCCAAACAAACACGCATGTCTTATTTACATGTCCAAAGACGAAAAATGGCGAGCAAACTGACAAAAGGTGCTTCTCAGAACGTTTACATTTCAGCAGCACAATCAACAGATGCGGACGACTGTCGCTGAACACAAAGAGGTGCGAGTTAATGTGTAACTGAGCCTTGATCGAGCTTGTCGAATCACCCATACAACAAACGTGACCTCCCCTGGGAGCGAAAAGCACCAGGGGGCCGAGTCACTTGCATAAGGCACCATTAAGGTCAACAGTGCATTATTAGATAGAAAAGAAAGTACAAAAATCAAAAGTACTCCTCAAGGCATAGGATGAATGAGAGAATGAGTAAGCGGTGAAGTCTCCAGCCAGATGGATGAAACGGATGAAAAATAAAAAGGAGGAAATCATCGAGGCTTTATGTACAATATTGTAACATTTAACCGTTCGCACTTTAGCTGCACTTTTATTGAAACTATTTGCAGTCCTGATTACAGTGGAAACATGAAATGAACAAACCCTAGAACCATGCAACACCTGTCTATGATACTGAAGTTATAGTATAGTTGTGTTATACCTCTAAGCACACAGCTTATACAATTGGACTACAAATGAGCTTTGTAGCTTGTAAAAAAATAATAAACCAGGCTACATAACACATTGCACATTTAGTAGCTGCACCAAAAACACCAAAAAAAGCTCCTGTCATACAGTGACCGAGAGGGGGGGGGGGGGGAGTTTTGGTCCCTGGGTCACTGACCAGACACACGTCCACCTTCTCTCTCTGGTCAAACCCAAGGCCTCAAAAGCTTCGGAGAACCCCCCTCCAGTCTGGGTGCCAGACAGACAGGCAGGAACTTCCATCCTGGCCCCGTCCTCACGCTGCCACCGGGGAAACACTAATGGAATGCTTCCCCCCAGAAACCCATTCAGTCCACAGCAACATTGGTACCAGCCCCGCACCATCCATCAATCCATCTCCTCCCCAAAAACTCTTCTTCTGTCCTCTCAGGGGGCCGGTTCGCCAATCTCAGACATTCACAGTGCACACATGCTTACCTCAGACAGTTTTGTAAAGTACCAGTGTATCTGCTGTCCGGGAGATGTCCCCCAAAACATCATGCACCATACATACAAATCATTCACTCTTTTTGTTTGTGTCTTTTATTGTTTTTTTTTTCTTCTTTTTTTTGTGTGTGTTGTAAGTCCTTCTCAATCAAAAAAGAAAACAAACAAACAAAAAAAAACATCTTCCCCATCCATGATTTTGTCCTCTTGTTGCAACAGACAACCTTCAGAGCGCCCTTCTCCAAAGAGAGGTCCCGGAGGCACTGGGTTTCAGTATGGTGCAAAACGGCATGCTTTGGCTGGAACACACTCCCACGACTCCGCTCTGGGACAGTTCAACCGAGAGACTGGTCGGGAGACGGCATTTGTTTTTTTCATTTTTCTCCTCTCAAACTCTCCCCTTGCGCTGCGTCGCTTGGTTGGAGCTTCGCCCTGCTCTAGATGTGCCTCTTCATGTGAAGAGCCAGATGGTCAGACCTGGAGAAACATCTGGGGACAGAGAGGAAGGGGAGGAGGAAGTCAGTAACAATGGCAGATGGACTGCAGGGAAATGAGACATGTTTTAAGGAATGAATGAATGAATGAATGAAACAAGTGTTGCGGGGAGCTTTGAGCTACTGTGATCCTAAATATTAATGCTTCAGAAGATGAGAAGAATCTGAGAGTGATTCCTGCTGAGAGGAGGCTGCGAAACTCCAAATGACCTCCTGATTCATCTTTAGTGGAGTCGACTGATGCTGGATGTTTGAGGCCAATACTCATATTGATATTTAGGGGAACTTCTAAGTGACCTTTGGTGGGCACTGTTTTGAAATGACCTCAAATCTTGCTTGACATTTCTTTATCGCAATTTTTTGTTACTCATTTGCACCACAGCTGGGCGATATTTTGATATTATATCGATATCGGGATATAAGACTAGATATCGGGCTAGATTTTGGATATCATCATATTGTAAGTGTTGTATTTTCCTCGTTTTAAAGGCTGTGTTACAGTAAAATGATATATTTGTAAATGCATCAGTGCGTTCAATCTTTGAAGACGTGCACCGTTATCTAGGTGACGCAAGAAAATCAGATCACATCAACGAAAAAATGCACGTGCTTCAGCTCTGTGTAAAGGCCCCGAGGCTTACTGAAAGCCCGGTGATGTTACTTGCAGATACATGACGTGTCTTACGTGTCTTACCTGTCACAGTGACTGCATTTAAATGGCTTTGCCCCAGTGTGCTTCCTGAAGTGTCTGGTCAACTCGTCGCTCCGTGCAAAACGCCACTCGCAGCCCTCCCATGAACACCTGTAAGGTTTCTCACCTGCAGGACAAACAAGTAGAAGGTTAACACAATGAGCTCATGACAGTGTTTTCCAGCTCAGGCTGGTGATTGGCCGGCTCTGCGCTGTTGTTATTCAAATGCATTCAGATCAATCAGCCTGAGGCCGGGGGAGCATGACAGAAGTGCTGACAAGTCACTGCGGACCCAGATTCCACCGAACCTGTTGGGTCACTGGCTGACCTGGAACATGCTACGAGCGGTGCTGTGCAGATGAATATGTGGAGTATAGGAAATGAAATTAAAAAAAAAAAAAAAAGCCACACGTGCAATTTCACGCCGCTAATCAAAAATAAGAAGCGCTCAAATGACCATTCAGAGCCCCTCCAGCTCAGTGCCCCCTGGCTCCCCGCCCATTCACCCCTTTCCCATGGTGAAACTCAATCTGTTTTCAAGTCCTTTTATCTCCCATGTGCAGCCCCTCCCCCCCTCGCTCGCTGTCTCTCTGTGTCGCTCCCTCGCTCGCTGGCTCAGTCAGTCACATTCCAGATAGATTAGGTCACAGTTTAGGTATCCAGCCATGCAGAGCTAATACTCGCAGCGCTGCAGCTGAGGACATCATGCAATGTGGACCTTTAATTACATTACACAATGGATGGACGACGCCATTAAGGTGGAAGACTGAATTAAAAGCACTTCCGCCAGTCACTCAGTAAAAAGTTAGATTTTTTAACTGTGAATGAAAAGCTTTGAGTTGAGACCAGCAGATTTAAACCCTCATGTCCCTGGAGTCTCTGTTTACATCACATGTGGTCGTGTTGTGTGGGAGCGTGGGCTCTGATAGGTGCTTGAGACTCACCTGTATGAGTGCGCTGGTGTGCTTTTAGGTGGGAGCTCTTCGTGTAAACCTTGCGACACCCGTTGAAGTGACACCTGTGTACTCGCCTCCTGCCGTCCGGAGACGCATCCCCGCAGATGAGTCCCGTCTTTTCCGTACTCTTTGCCACCCCGCCGCTCCTGATTTTGACCGGCAAGTGCAACCCGGCGTGTGCGGCCACCCAGCCGTTAGTCACGTTGGCCTCCGGAGAGGACGGGGGAGTGCTTATGACAGAGGGGCTAAAAGGTCCAGAGCCAACCAAGACAGAGCCCAGAGGGTTGGAGGTAAAGCTGTGTGTGGGCGAGAGCTCCTCAGAACTGTCTGAAGCTTCGCTGCTGGCGTCGGAATTCACACTGTTGGTGTCTAAGATTTGGCTGTCCTGATTGTCCTCCTCGTGGGCCGGGGGCAGCTTTGGGTCGGACTCGGCCTTGGCCTTGTCCCCGCAGGCCAAGATCAACTTGCTCCAGAGGTCCTCCGGCCCGTCGAACTTGATGTCGGCTGTGGAGACGTAAGGCTCGCTCTGTAGATAGCGCTCCAACTCCAGGCATGTCTGCGGCGAAACGAGAAGACACAGTGAGGATAAATGAATTACAGCAGCAGCAGCAGCAGCCCTGAAGAGAGGAGGTTCTTTCACAGCAGCAAAATGCTTCTGTGTGGGAAATCCTTTTAAATGATGCATGTGCACATACCCCCAAAATGTTTTGTGTGGCGTAATATTTGTTAAGTGCTTACAGCAAGAAGCATTAACCAGGAAATTGTAGCTATTGCTGCACTTATCTTTATTGTACATATCAGACATTAGAGCAGGGAAGATCAGTCGACTGAGAGAAAATTAACGATTTTGGTCATTTTCCAAGCAAAAATTTCTGACTCCAGCTCGTTAAATACAAAGATCGGCTGCTTGTTTGCATCATATATGGAGGTAAATTAAATATTTGGGGGTTTTAGTGTGCTGGTCGGATAAAACAAGCAAATTCGGTGCATCATTTTAGACTTAAATGATTGATTAAGACAATAATATGCATTGCATTTCATGATGCAGCTCAGCCTCTCTTATCTAATGCAGCCACCTCAGCTCCATGTGATGTTCGCAGGCCTGAGCTGTCACCCCTCTGAACCCCAGCTCTCCTGCACCTGAGCGCGGCTCAACGCTGATACGTGCATTGTCATTTCAGCACTCCAATGACTCACTGAACAAACCTAGACTCCTTTTAAGGAAGCCGCTCAACTCCCCCCCCCCCCCCCCCCCCCCCCCCCCCCCCCCCACCACCACCACCACCACCACCACCACCACCACCATGAGCCATTCAGCTGCTGAACCTCTGACATGCAATCACATCCTTCCTCAGTGTTGTCAGCCACTCCAGCCCAACACACAAACCGGCCCCCCTCTCTCACTGACTTCAGGGGGCCATTTAAAGTTGAAAAGCGAGGACCCTTTCATTAGGAGGTGCTCAGAGACAGCAGGTTTGACAAGGTGGATGCAAGGAAAAAAAATTCCTCCAGGCTCCTGGAGCCCTTACACAATGTTTTCCAGCTGTGCTGCTACCTACTCATGCGAGCAGGACTTGGCCACGGCTGACATTTGATAGTGTCATGTTGTGGAGTCCATTCAAATCCAAGCATGATGCAAATGGATGTTAAAAGGGAAGTGAATATGGTGGCGTGCGGGTGAAAAGATCAGATATTTAAAGTTCAGAATGTGGAGCCACTACACAGAAGAAATGATGATCCTGACTGAGTGTAAAACACAGGCTGGTGTTGCAGCTCTGGTGCCCTCACATTACCCACTGAGAGAAGCAGAAGAAGAAGTCAGACTGTAGCTGCTGCTGCTGCTGCTTGAGTTACTCTGTCCCCATTCATCTTGGCGCAGCAGAGCCTCGACTCCAGCTGTCAGACTGACACACTGATCCACTTCAGCCTTGCCAGAAACTTCATAACCAACCTGATCGTGAGGTGAACGCACGGGCGCCGTCTAAACCCCGGTGTGCACACCCACCATGACTGGACTGTCATTTTATTTAAACTAATCTACGAAAGCTCTCAGTTCCGCTTTGCCACACAAGCTCAAACAGTGCAATAAAAATAAAAAATAGTTGTTAGATATATTCACCTGCTGCCAGTACTCCTCCAGGGAAGGTAAGGCTGAGAAATAGCCCGTGTCGTGAACTATCTGAAGTTCTTGAAAGATGCTGCACATGGGTAGAACATCCATTTTGCCCCACAGAGGTTTTTTATTTTTAAAATAAAAAGAGTGTTAAGCTGCAGTTAGACGTCAGGTAGGAATAAAACACCCAGAGGAAAGGAGCGGGTCCTCAACGCGGAGCAGGAGCGCTTGTTTTCAGCAGCAGCAGCCGAGCCTCCGTCCGTCCGTCCGTCCGTCAGTGAGTCCCCCCCTTCTTCTTCTTCGTCTCCTCTCTTGCTGTTCAAGGTGTTTGCAAACACTGCACCGGACTGGATGGGGAACAACTGCGCTCTGCAAACTTCCCTATTCAAACCTCGACGCCCGCCCCCCCCTTCCTCACGGCAGGATTACGCCTGCGGGGCGCCAGCCAATCAGCGGCGAGCAGCGTAAGGCATTGCAAATGATATCACAGCGGGCCAATGAGCGGCGGCCTCTGACTTAATTTGGTTCTCGCTCCGTTTTAATTGGCGCGTTTAACTCCGAGCGTCTCGCCGCTGATTGGCTGGTTATTTATAGGCATGTATATAAGCGGCTGACGGACTCTGTGCTCGCTTTGTGTGTGTGTGCAGCCTGTTTCTGTCGGGGACGTGTTTCGCCACAGACAGCGCATGTGAGCCGAAACAGTTTTATTCCTCTTCAGTGGAAAACAGTCCCTTCTCTCTCTCTCTGTCTCTCTCTCTCTCTCTCTGTGTGTGTGTGTGTGTGTGTGTGTGTGTGTGTGTGTGTGTGTGTGTAACTTTGTCACAAGCTGCACTTGCAACACTGCTGTTTAAGGAGATGAGTTCACCCCGGCTGTAACTGTGGTGAAGTGCATGTGTTGACATCAGCCACCATGTCTTGGGACACAGTGACTAATGGACGGCAGGATATTATTGTGTTATCAGGAGCACACGTATGAGTTTAGAGGGAACATTTGTCCTCACTTCTCCTCTCTGACTGAATTAATATAGACTGGGGACTTCTGCTTTATCGCTGCAAAGTACAAGATCAGAGTTGCACTCTGTCCCGGAGCGTTGGTTCCACAAGTGCAGCACGCCATTAGTAAGGAAAGGGTTTTTTCTCCTTCATCTAATTTGCACTTAAAAGAGTGTGTGTGGCAGAATTAATATTCAGAGTAGTTCCCCAAAGTTAAAGAATTTGTTTTACCCCAGTTTAGTTAAGATACATGGAAGGAACATTTTAAACCAGCAGTTTCACCCATCGTGTTACAACAGAGGTTCCTAACTTCTTATTTTAGGGTGCTTTCACACTTGCCCTGTTTGGTTCGGTTCAACTGAGCTCAAGTTCAATTCCCCACCGAAGGCCCTGATCACACAGACAGTGTTTTAGCAGCTGGAGGCGCCTGTTTTTTAATAGATTTAAATGAGAATGAAGCTTTTTGCGTTTTTTGTGTTGCGACGTTTCGCGTATCTGCCCTGTAAGAGCCTGGTGTTTTTGCCGGAGCGCTCTGAACTTCTCAAGTTGAAAAAAAATCCAACACAGAGCGGAAAAGCGCCCCACATCATCCAATCCGTGTATCATTCGTTCATTCGTTTTTCAAAATAAAACCAAATATGAAAAAATGGATAACGACTCGTTTTCCGATTTTCTGTTTAAATGGAAAATGGAAAATTCGGGCCTTTCATACACTTTCAATATTTTCATCTCTTGCACATTGCGTGACCCAGAAGCTACTTTTTTTTTTAATTTTATTTTTTAAATATTATTATTATTATTGAAGAAATATACAAAGATATCGTACAAAATATTGGGACAAAAACGTTACATCAGTGAATAAAGGCAATAAATAAATAAATAAATGAGGCTCAAGGTACTTGTATAAGGAGATTGTATAAGGTGATACAGTTTGAAAACGAGATTGTATAAAGTGATACAGTTTGAAAACGAGATTGTATAAGGTGTTTTTCGTCATCTTTTTGCCCCATTCTCCAACGACAACAAGTTTACAATTGGTAAGCAATGGAGGAGAAACTGGTGGTAGCGGCTGCTGGATACCCAGAGCTATACGGCCCGACGATAGACAGCAGGTTGTCAAACTGCCCCAGAGTCATCCTAAAATATGCCTGGAAATGGCCATCTTGGATGCAAAGCTCCTGGACCAACTGGTGGTACTCCCTGTGATCCAGCCTCTTTTTTAGGGTCTCATGTACCCACACAGATCTCTGTTTCCCTGTTCCCAACAAACAATTAACTGACAGCCTACAGCAAGTACCCTCTGCCTCAACATTTGAGTAACTAGACACGAATTACTGGGGATCAGAATTGACACAAGCTGTAAGCAGTACCTACAACTGAAAAGTGATTTTTCCTTCTCAAATCAATTCACTTGAGGGCTATTTGTGGGTTTGTTATACTTTACAGCACCAGATCACACATTTCTGATTATTTACACTGCATTATTGCTGCATTCCTACACTACATATGTATTTTTGCTTTAACATTAAAAATGACATGGCATGTAATCATTTAGTCGATCACTCTGACATCCATTACCTCTAAGTCTTCTTAAAGTTGCACCCTAATGACATACCTTTCTTTATTATTTAAGTGTAGGCACTGTAAACAAACCATTGACTTGTTTGTTTTCAAAGCCACAATCCTGATGATACCATATAGATACTGGTCTATTTCCAGAGTTAGGTCAGGTGGTGTTCTCCCTAAAATACACATAATATATTTTTATTTTCATAAAGTTATAGCTGATTACAAGCAGGCATTTAGTATTGGGTGTTTTGCATTCCTTTCGCCACAGTGTCCCCGTTAGTCTAACTTAACCAATGTGCTAAATTTAGTTTGTATTTTTAGCGGCCGAAGAGGGGAAAGTACCCGCTATTTCACAACGACTGAAAAAAGGGAATAGGAAAAAATAAACATGTTTTTTATACACAGAATATTTGTATTTGTTCCTTTAGGGGAGGTCTGGGAAATAAAATCATATATAAAGTTAATGAATTTTATGTTCAGAGTTGTTTAACTTGGAATCTGAGTCATTCATTCATTCATTCATCAGTAAGTAAACAACAAAAGTATTTACCCTACAGCTAAATAATAACCTCCGTAGTTCCTCTATTGTCTTTTGATACCCATCTGTATTCACTCATGAATGACTCCTCATTCCAGTAACATTCCGTCTCATATTTGGCAATGGCATGACATCATCCCGCCTTCTTATCATTTCCGCTGTGCCGAAGTACTCGCGTGCCACAGAGGCATCTCTTCCTGCAGCCATCCCATAAGTTCACAGCATCGAGTCGCACCACAACCTCGCAAGCCATGGCCTGATGAGATAAACAACATCTCTACACAGGAGCCACATTGTCTTGCGAGTGGCAGTATTTTCTGCTGCTGGCCCGACGAGACAACTGAGTGTCCTTTGTGCTGCTCTCAGCTGTGAGGCCATATTTGTCACCCATAGCATCTGATTTAGTCATATGGCGATGGGATGCCTTGTGAAGCCCGGAGCTGGCCTCAGTAGTCCTGCAAAGGAATTCCACTTTGCTTTTATGTCACTAATGGGGCTATTCATTATGTCCCTCTACGACTGAGTGAACACTTTGCTTTGAAGAGTCAAAACTCAGAGTCCATGTCCTTTGCCAGAGCTGCTAAAACTTCTTTTGTCAGCACATGAAATGTAGCAGAATGCACGGCTTATCATTGCACAATAACATACCCACTCATTATTCATGCATTTCCAAAGTTGCCAAGGCTTACACTGTCTGTGTTTGATGAATAACAGAGTACACCGTCGGGTCCCGCTGGAGCATTAGTGGGCAGCTCTGCAGTAATCACTTCCTTCAGAAGGCCTCTTAGATGAAGCATTTAGAGAATGCACGGGGTCCTGCATGGCAGCTTTTATCTTAGAAGGCCAGGTCCGCAGCTTTATCATCGTTATGTAATCCCAGCCCAGCCAGTAGCCACAGGAAAGAGCAATTCCAGGATGACCCATTTTAATGCATCACTGTCAACTCAATTAGTGAGTTGTTCTAAGGGGTTTTTCTGGGCAACCTGGGTGCACTGGAGACCCACTCTTGTGTGGTTTTCCATAATGTGTACAGGGAACAGACTATAGACTGTGGCTGCTCCCCAGTGTTATGTTCATTATCCCCTGTGGACCTTATGCAGGAGCTAAAACTGAAATAAAAAGTGGGCATGACAGTAAAGTTTTGGACTATTCATTAGATATAACTAGCAATATGTAAATATCACCTTGGGCTCAATGAAATAAACATTTTTCACTCTTTTCTGACGCTTTACAAAAATTAATCGATTCAGAAAAAACTTCAATCGGGATGTGGAAGGGACACCTATATGAGACAGCTGCCAAGCTGCAGACCACTTCAAGACCAACAAAACCGATTGTGTTTTAGCGAGTCATTGCTGTGTTTCCATCAGCTTTTAGGCCCCAATCATTGGTGTTTTGTAGCAACCCATCAATGTGTTTTCAGCAGCTTTAGAGACTCTAATTGTGGGCATTTAGTAGCGACTTGCTGTTGTGTTTCCAGCAGCTTTTTAGGCTCTAATTGTGGAGTTTTGTAGCGACCTGTCTGAGTATTTCCATCAGCTTTTAGGCCCCAATCATTGGTGTTTTATAGCGACCTGTCAGTGTGTTTTCAGCAGCTTTAGAGACTCTAATTGTGGGCATTTAGTAGCGACCTGCTGTTGTGATTCCAGCAGCTTTTTAGGCTTTTATTGTGGAGTTTTGTAGCAACCTGTCTGAGTATTTCCATCAGCTTTTAGGCCCCAGTCATTGGTGTTTTATAGCGACCTGTCAGTGTGTTTTCAGCAGCTTTAGAGACTCTAACTGTGGGCATTTAGTAGCGACCTGCTGTTGTGTTTCCAGCAGCTTTTTAGGCTTTAATTGTGGAGTTTTGTAGCGACCTGCATGAGTGTTTCCATCAGCTATTAGGCACCAATCCTGGATGATCTGTAGCATCCTGCTGTTGTGTTTCCTGCAGCTTTTTAGGGCTTAACTGTGGGATTTTGTAGCGACCAGTCAGTGTGTTTCCATCAGTTTTTTATGCTCCAGTTATGGGTGTTTTGTAGCGACTTGTCAGTGTGTTTCCATCAGCTTTTAGGCACCATTTGTGGGATTTTATAGCAACCCGTCAGTGTGTTTCCATTGGCTTTTTATGCTCCAATCATGGGCATTTTGTAGAGACCTGTCAGTGTGTTTTTACTAGTTTTTTAGGCACCAAATGTGAGTGTTTTCTGGTGACACATTGGCAGGGATAGTGCTACAAAAAACCTTTATGTTTTAATGAGACATTGCTGCTTTTCAAGCCTCGACTGTGTTCCCCACATAGGGTATTTTAAACTAAAATATGATCTTTATCTAACCATAACCAAGTGTTTTTGTGCCTAAACCTAACCTCATGTTAACCACAGATTTGCTTAAGTACTAAAGTATATCTGCTACATAATAATGTGCAAATGTAATGTAACAATGGTTTGCAGAAACATTTAATGCCAACTTTTTTCTCATGACTTAGCTGACATTAATTATTGACATTTGATTGAAGGCCTCAAAGGTACAACAATAACAGTTATGATCAGACAGATATTAGCTGGTGTGAATTTGGACACAAATGCTCAGTTGAACTCCAGCATTTTTAGAATTTCATTAGTATTTTAGGTCCGTAATTTTCAGGTTCATGTGAGAGGCAGATTAAAAATAAAAACATTAAAAAGAAAGCTGAATTTGAATCCCCAGTGTGGATCATCCCCTGAAAACACTGCACACTTCCCATTATGCAACTCATATTAAACCCTTCCTGCCTCTTAATTTGTGACCTTTTTTAACCTCCACATCTCTGGTTTGTAATGCAGAAGCTCCATTTTAAATATAACCGCGATGACATCAACAGGGTTACTGGAAGCCTTGTGAGGAGGAAACTGAACTTTGAGTTAAAAATAGTGAAAGTGATTTAACTCACTCTCATAAAAAAAAAAAAAAAAAGATTTATTTCTTGAAAAATAGGAATATCTGTCACAGAATCAGGGCATAGTTTGGTTCATAATAATGGCACCAGTGGAACATGACAAGCGATAACATGTTCATTTACTTAATTTGTTTTATCTGTGTCACAGAAATAAATTGGAGACAAATTTATGGCCCGACAACGTCTGAGCTGCACATGACAGACTCCGAAATAAACGTCTTCTCATTATTTCCCTGCTTACCATCAGAGGGCCAGTTAGTAATGAGGTACAGCACTATTGATAGAGATGCATTGCTCTCCGCGGGTGCCACTGAAAATTTGTCCAAGCTTAAATAAAATGAGAATAAAAATAATTGATTGGAAATCAATGCACATACATCATTCACTCTTTTGTTAAAAGGAGAAATGGAAGGGAAGAGCGAGGGGGGAAAAAGAGCTCCTGGAAAATCGATATTCATTCCAATCATAAATCAGAATTGAGTCAGCGCTTGCGGGGAGGGGAGATAATCATTGGCCTGGTTTTGGATTACATACTCCACAGGGCTGAGGCTTGTCCAGCCTGCAAATGTGTTTAGCTTTGTTACAATCCCCCCCTCACTACATTTCTTGTCCCACACACACAAACATAAACGGTGAGATCCTTTCATTGAAATGCATTGATGGTTTAGTGCGACGTTGGCCTTATGTGCTGCTGTCAGGCCACGTCTGGGGACAGATAAGCATGTGTGTACAATGGGTCGCGTGGTGTCAACTCCATCAGGCCATCAATGAGGAGCCTCTGCCTCCCAGCAGCTCTTGACCTTGAGGATGAAGAGTGTGCCCCGAGAGTGTGTGAACGCGTGTGTGTCTGAACGGACATGCATGGGACACAGCAATCAGTCAGGACGCTCTTGTGATGTTTGGTGATGGAGGTTTGTGAATTGGTTTGTGCGCCTGCATTCAGAACAGACCGATATATCAGTTTGCTGATACAGCGGGCTGGAAATCAATATTGTCCCCCTCCTGTGATATGATGGAGGTTCGCCCCTGATCATCACTTCACACACACACACGGTGCCACACAGTGTAAAAACTGCAATAAAATGTATCTTCTTTGTTTAGGCAGACAAGCCCGGTGGGTCATACGCAGCTAATTTACACTTAAATAATGTCGTTATTAGTTTGTGTTTGTTTATTAAAAGGGGGACAGGACATATTAAATCGACACTGACCTTTTGAATACATTGATTTTAATATGCTGAGGTTAGCTCAGCAGCCAATTTGCAGCCAGTCTTCCAACATAATTAAAACCATCACAGTACTTTATTCTCGTGCTCTCTCAATAAGATGGTGAATAAAGTAAATATTACATACATTAGCATTAGTCCTGCCACTATAGATTAAATATATGACAGCTCTGTAAAAGTGAAGCCGAAACATCTTGATTGTCCCCTGGTGGCTGGCTGCAGTATAGGTCATTAACCCTGCCCCCTCTATATTAGTGGATGGGACATGAGCCAAACTAAATCAAAGTGCACGTCAAATATGTTTTCCCGAATGTGGTTTCTGTCATTTTAGGTAGTTCTTATCTCGCTAATGTTTGTTCAAGTGTATGTTTTTCTGTTTAAAACTTTTTTTAATTTATGAAAAAGTTAATAATAATAATAATAGCTAATAATGTTAGCATGTTGTATTTGTGGGGAAAATGTGTCCAGATAAAGACAAGTGTTTGTCTGTGAATGCTGCGAGTTATAGTGAAGCTGATTTGTGTACTTGTGTTTGAAACTGTCTCTATTAAGCCATGTTTAATGTGTGTTTAGTGTGTGTTTTGAATCAACTAAACTTTACAGCAGTTCACAGAAACCCCACCACCAACTAGTGACCCTGCCACAGTGGGTTAGGTTTCCAGTGCTTACACCTAGCATTGTCCCAGAAACACAGAGTATATGCATTGACATAAAAAGTTGACCACACTTATCATCAGTTTCATAGTTTTATTAAAGCATAGTGGCTTTAAATTTTAAAAAAAGAAGCAAAATGTAAACCAATTACAGATGTGGTGTAAAATCACCATGGAAACCCTCTGTATTCTGCCTTGCATTCAAACTGCACTGTAATGCACTGTACGTGTATGTAACCATGTGTATGGTGGAGTTGTTTTGACAACAGCAAATTACCAGTGACCATGCAGGCTGTGTCATATGGCCTTGAGGTTATCACTCAAGTGAATGAGTCAGCCTCTTATCTACAGAGACTCTCGTAGCCCTCAGGAGTCTCTGTTCAGATGAAACAAATAGGCACTTCTGTAAAAAACAAACAGTGAGGGGACCTCGTGTGTGCCCCCCCTCCCTCCAAACTGAGCTTCATTCACTCCCTCCAACCGCAGATTCAGAAAATACGGAAACACATGGTGCCAGCGAGAGATTTCAAGTAGCGCTTTGTTTGAACATTGCAGTCACGCAGGGAGAGATTTCAGTGGTAGATCTTAAAAGTGCTGGAAAATCTGCAGGACAGTTCAATGGTCATTGTTTCACACAGGGTGGTGCATTCAGGGGCTGAAAAGTTGTTTTTCCCTCCAGCGATGCCAGCTCTGCACTAAAGGCTACTACCATTATACAGGGTGCAGGAATGTGAGGTATTTTATTATTTTCTGCCAACCTCTGTGGGAACCAGTGCTCTCTGGCTGTTTCGGGGGTGGTATTTATCAAGGTCATGGTATAAACACAGACCCAACCCACTGATTAGGGAGCTGGGATGTATTCATTGTACACTTTCGGGTGTGGGAGAGAAAGAGGAGGGATACGAGGGGGGGCGAGGGGTTACGATCAGGTTACCATGACCATGATCGCGCTGAGCTGATGGTATTTTCAGACTCTGATACAGGATCACATATCACCCAGTTCTGGAGAGCACACAGATGAATTCCTTGTGTATGAATAAAAGTAACACTGACTCATAGTTTCATAGTCAGTGTTGTGGAAATCATGAGCTGTTTGTCATTCCTGTCACAGGGAAGTGATTGTCGCCTTACTTGGCACGAATTCAACTTGTAGAACTTTGATGAGAAATGTTTCTGTGAGGTCTCGTCTCTTATGTGTAGACGAGTGGTGCTTAAAATCACATTGTTTCTACAGCCTCAGTGACAGCCACACTGATGGAGTCAATCTGTCACCTCTGGCTGAATTGATCCTCTAGATACACAAATTCCTCTAAGACTAAAAACTTCTTTTGTGCCTGGCTCCAATCTGACACCAAATCTGTGTTTTACGATGTAATTCCAGTCACCTCCCTCACTGTGCTATCTGAGCTTATGTTTCTCTCTGAGCCAGTGACCTGGGAGGCAGGTCTCTGCTCAGGGGGTCTTTGTCCTCACACAACTGTGAACAATGTGACTCCACTGCTTGCTTATCACGCTTATCCAAACTCAGATCTATCGCTGATTGCCGCAGATCTGGGTCACAGATCAGTTTCGGATGAGGTTACCCAACTCCTCTGCTGCTCCTGCTGATGGCTGGATTGAAAAGAAACACAAAGGGAGATATAAGAAAGAAGAAGTGCTTTTGTTTTCACAGGTACACAAAGAGGGACTTTTTTCCGCATGGTTAGTTTTGTCCTGAGTGAGACTTTGAACAGCAGCACTATGAGTAAGCCTTTGGTCACCACATTAAGATCCTGCTTCCTTGTGTGAATCCCCAACCCAGCCGGCAGTATAAATGTTGGCATTGTTTGCTTCTACAAACCACAAACATGTTACATTCATAGTAAATATGTTGAAGCTTGTTGTTTGAATTCTCAGTTTTATGTTGTGACAATACTGTGGTTAGGGTTAGGCACAAAAACAACTCTGCCATCTGCCATCCCCTCCTCCTGGTGAGGAATTCAGCTCAAACATGTAATCTGACATCACCTCTGAATTCTTAATGATACATACATATACTGTAAAAGTTCAGTTAGTAGTCCGGGTTGTTATATGTTTATATCAGTGAAATCAGCAGTCCTATATTTGGGACAGGCCTTTAATTCCTTTCACACAAAACTGTTGTTGAGCAAGGATCGGAAAATACGATCAAATTGTTTCTTTAAACCAGTATGAATATTACTTGATCCAGCTCAGACAGACAGCGCATCAGAGAGAGAGAGAGTTGCGGCACTCGAGGATTTCGGCACCCAGCATATTGACACAACACCATTTTATCCTGTTAAAACAATCCTCACAACTTGGATTAATTCTTATGAAAAACCTTTTTGATTCTTTTGATCTGAGGACCCTTACAGACTAAAGGAATATAGACAACTTACAGGGTAATCGAGGAATGGACACATAATTAGAGGTAGCCAACAACCTGCTTTTATACATCTGAAGAACTTCTGTAAAAAATGAAACTTTTGGCTTGGGAACCAGACCAGGCGTCTAATTGAGACCAGTGTTAATTTGATAAATGTGTAGCCACACCAGGCTAGTAAAATGGACTAAGCTTTTAATTGAAGTTTTACGGTATGATATGAAACATACAGATGTAACATATTGATGGTTTGCAGGAAAGGAAAGGGCACCATCCTAGACTGATAAATGAGGCCACTGTGAAAAAGCAAAACACTGCAGTTCCTTTAATGGCCACTTGAGGCTGGCTCCAGGAGTAAGTCCTATGGACATGTTTAAATGCCCAACTGCACAGCAGAAATAAATATGTTTACAGCCTGGTATAGAGACAGACTCTCACTGCAGCCTGTTCTATTTTGTTCTGAAAATGTTGGCGAGCAGCCTCATTCTGTGGACGATAAGCAAGGTGCAGACTAATAAAGGAGGAAATACAGTAAGTGCTGTGAGTGACAGCAACCTCGCCCACATGAAAGAGTACAGTTTCCGGGGAAACGCTTAGTGGACCCAGGGTCTAAGTACAATGTCTGAAGGATAACTGTTGGTTTCAAAGGTACCATACCGAAAGTGTTTGTTTGAAACAGGGCTATAATTACCTGTCTGCTTTGAAGTGACATGCCGTCACCACGGTCAATGAGTCAGATCCACAGCTCCGCCCTCTTGTCCAAATATGGTCAGTTCTGGCTCCAAAAGTACAGGATTGCGACAGCGGAAATGCTGAAGTTGTGGTTTCACTACGGGAGTTGACAAACTAATGGGTGACATCACAGTGGGTATGTCCATTATTTTACGGCTGAAACATACAATGCCAACATTTTATTGTGGTGACTGCGCTGATGAAACACGCAGGATAAGATTCATCAAAGCAAAGTTTATGGCACTGTGAAGAATGAACTTTGGAAAATCTTTATTGTGAGTCGCTACTTTATTATAATTGTGTTTTTGTCAGGAGAGCTGATCAACAGCGGCTGATGCAGTGAGTGTGAACTTTAGGTATCTGTGCAGTATGGGAAACACATCAGCTCCGCTGCACCTTTTGCTAAGGTCGTGACTTTTAAAGGTTGACTCCAAACACCGGCTTTGTTGACTCAGCGCCTGTCTGTACATTAGGACACAGATAGTGGGCAGGCTAACAGCCTGCTGTTGCCAAAGTAACAAATCCTACCCACTATGACCTCACTTGCCTGTGAACGCTGTTGAACTTTGAACAGTTATGTCATTTATTTGATCTGTGTGTCATCGGCATTTCCTTTCACAACTACTTTATGTGTTTTCTTCCCCTATCAAAAGGAAATCCTATCCTGAAACCCTGTGTGTCCCTCCATAACCCATTATGCCATTGCTTTTGTTATGTTCCATTGTGAGTTTTCTTTAGCATAATCGTTACCATGTAAGCCCCTTTCATTTAAACCCTGTAAGTCCATTTCCCAAGCTTATATAAAAGGATATCCTCTGAAAGGGAACACTTGAGCACTTTGATCTCAGGTGACGCTCACAGCGCAGGTTTCAGTTCCCATTTGAGCTAACAATATCACAGCCAACACAGGTTCAGTAAATAATCATTAAGGTTGCTATAAAACAACATGTGTTCCTGTTTGTACATCATCATCTGGTTGCTGCAGCAATCAGATGATAATCATCACTGTTCGAGATTCTCTGTCTCACCCCCCACCCTCCCTGCAGCAGATACCTTTGCCCAGCTGAGAATGACTCATTCATATCTCATGACTGCTTTCCAATGAAACGTGTTGTTCCAAGCAGCAGTTTCCGGGAAGCAGGCTGAGTGGTGAATTATACCATCACACCGCCACGGGCTCCGGGGAGTAGGACTGACATAAACAAATATAGCAAGTACAAACTGTACATACTAATGGCCCTAATTACTCGTCAAATAGATGTTGATGCAGAGTGAAGCCTGACTTGTTTCTCACATTTAAGTCGTCTTTAAAGATAGTCCAGGCAGGTAATGAGTGAGCTCTATACTGCCACTATAACTACCACTGATACTGAGACTGATAATACAACTGCTGCTAATGTGTAAAATAATAAGAGTGGAAATAATGATTATCCCCTTAAGGGACTATTAAAGGAAATCTTTAAACTTAAGCTTAATGATACTTCTACTTTGTCTGTAGAACTGCTAGCCACTCAAAAAGTCAAAATGTTGAACTGTTGCTTTAGAGGAATATTTCACCCTCTAGCTGATCATGTGTATATTAATTGCATACCCCATGTTATGATAGATAGATTTGTGAAGGGAACTTTGTTTTGCTCATATTTGTCTACAGTGAATGCAGAATCTGAAAACTAGGAAAATTCCTTATTAATCAGAGTAAAAGAGGACCATGCTTAACATCATTAAAGTATGTCAAATTATCCATTTTTAAACTCTCACACAACTTTTGCAGTATAATCCAAATCTCATTTACCCAGTTGTATGCGAAGTACTTCATAAACACATGTACTTTACCTTGGCATGCGCGTGCATTTAAACTCTGCATCTGCCTGTCATTGAGCAGAGCTTATTTGAATTTCAATTGCAACAGTTAACACAAGTCCAGCCAATCCCTGTGAATTCTGTGCAACCTGCAGCGTTGTCCATTCAACGCAACTTTTCTGCAAATTCGACAAATCAGTCCCCTGCATAACGTCACCAAACTCTCTGCCCTCTTTTTTGGTTGAGAGGTTGCAATTCTCTGATGTTCTGCACGAACAACCTGGTCTCATTCCAAAGTCGTTGAATACTGACACTTGGGCAGTGACTTCTGGCGTCAGACCCCAACGAAAAAGCCGTACTTTCGTGCCGGCATGATACTCGGCTGTTGGTGTTATTGTGTAACAGCACCCAGCAGCACCAGGGTGAAATATAACGTGACAACAACGAAAGTTAAGGGGGCTAAACTCTGAGTAGAGCGAGTTAGAGAGGTGGTGGATGGGTCCAACAACCACTGAGGCCTGTGTTTGCTTCTGGTATGAATGTTAAGCCAAACCCTGTTCTTTTTTTCCTAAACCCGAACACATGTGTGTGCTGTTGAAGGAAAAAAAGTCTATTTGTGTTGTTGTACCATTGTAGTGAGTTTATTTTGAAAGAGACTGTGTGTAAACTGTACATTTCCTGTAAGAGTCTGAAGTTGACATGATGTCCGAGAAAGTCAACAACCAACGCACCCAGGGTACCTTGCATGTCGTATCCATGACCAAACGTTAATACATGACAAGAGCGGAGTGAGAGTCCGTTTGCACGAAAGCTGGGGTAAACTGTTTTGCATCGTGTGCAATGTTGTGTTGGAACACAAACAGCACTGATTGGCAAACACATTTCTACCACAAAACACAACCAGGGACTGGCTGAAACACGTGGACAACAATCAAGACAAATCACAAAGACAGAGGCTGTCTCAAGCAAATCTACTGCATGTGCTCAAGGTGAGTTAAATGTGCAGGGTTAGTGGGAACTCTAGTGTGGGTTTGATTTCCACCAAAACAAAGTTGCCTTTGGTTTTGAAAGAATAACACACACGCAACATTTTTATTTTTGCAATTTCATTGTAAAAAAGGTCCTAAAAACATTGCAACATGCATAAACTTTTTTTGGAAAAGCTGCCATGAATTTAGGCATTTTAGGCCACAACAATCCCAAAAAGAGCCCGCAAAATCCCAGACGGACTGGATAGTGGAACAGACGTATGAAGCAGCACCAAATTAAAACACACAAGTACCTTAGAATTGTATTTCACTGCAGTATGTGCAGTAAGCAAGTGTACTTGTTAATTTCCACCACTGGCTATTAATGATAACAGTCAAGCAAACAAAAACACCACAAAGCCTCCTGTGGAGCACAACATGCAGTTTCCTAAAACTAAATAAAGCCCATCTTAATAGGCACCACCCAGGCACCTTTGCCACAGCTCTAACAAGCACTGAGTAAGACTCAGCACAACATGTTGACGCTAATAATGAAGAATGTGTGAACTTGTTTCTGCCACGAGCCCCAAACCAGGGGCATTTTGAAGCCTTGCAACAGGACACACACCATGAGGCGGCAAGGTGACACAAAAAGACGGACAGACAAGCTGGCAGACTAAAGCAGACAGGTAAACAGACAGACAAACAGGGCCGGGGCAATGCCCCAGAGAGCAATGACACGAGCCAGTGCCTCCCCTCTGCAACACAGACTGAGCAGGCAGGCAGGCAGGCAGGCAGGCGGGGAGGCAGGGAGGCGGGGAGGCGGGGAGGGGAGCGGGTGGCTTTCGAATGACTGAAGAGCCGAGTGTAGACACACAGCAGCCCACTCACCTCAAACACACAGCCTGTAATGACTGGAGACACGGCTGCCTTCCCCAGGGGGAAAAAACAAGGAGGGTGGGGGGGGAGCACAGGCGCACATCACCACCTCTCTCCCAACAAACCCTAATGGCTGCGGCTCAATAAACAACAGCGGTGGCAACAACAACCCAAATAAGCCATGACAGCGCGTGGGGTACCTGAGCGAGTTCCTAATTGATCATTCTTGGTTGGAGACTTCCCACTTTCTCGCTCCCATTGTAAGACACGCACGCTCTCACACATGTCACAGTTTTGCATCATGGCTATTCTTAGTGCACGTGTGCCATATTGCTGCAATTCTTATTTCGAGCTCAGCTGCTTTGGCTGTAAACATATTCCAGAAACATTTATTCATAGAGAGTGTGCTCTTTATCTAGTTTGATATCATGAAGGTGTCACGCAGGAGCTGGCTCATTTCTTTATTCTGTGGAACACAGCTCCCAGTCCTCAGCTAATACAGTCAAAGCATGTCCGACACGAGCCCGCAGCTGGCTGACCTATTGTGAGAATTAATTAACAGCCACGGCAGATTTTAGCACAGTTATTTGGGACTTTCTGTACGTAGGTGTGATATGTGGGTCAGTGGGGAGCGACGCGGCTGGGCGTCATGTCATCTCACGCTATCAGCGGGCGACAGCCGCTCAGAGCAGCCTCAATAAGCACGCTGATCCCCGGCCGAGCCTGCTGACCAGCACAGTTAACATTCCCTCCCTTTACAGCCGCCTAATCCGGGAATTTAACAATGCGCCTGGCCTTCCAAACCAGGGATCAAATTCTCCCGGTTGACTCCGTATTAGCCCAGCCAGCACATGCAGCCCCGGCCCTGTGCCCACCCACAAAGCCGCCAGGCAGAAATTCACACACTCACACCCTCGGTTCATTCTGCAGCTTGGCCACACGCAACACTGAGTAACACAGGGATGTTAATAAGCGCTGTGAATTTTTTTGTGTGTGTTTCCGTTACAGTTTTCTGCTTCTTTTTCTTCTCTTAATCCGCCTTGCTCCTTCATGTGTGTGTGCGGCTAACCTTCAACATAAATTTAACACAATAGAGACGGCTGGTGGGGTCTTTAACTTGCATGATGCTTTGTGACATTGACAGAAAGGTGAGGAGAGCGGGTCGTGTTTGCGTCGAGGCAATGGGATCAAATCCGGGGAGAAATCTATTTCCTTGAGAAGCCATGCCAGAGAGACGGGATAACTGGACACATCCTGACATGTAATTAGGGTACACTGCACTTTGGGAGCATTGCAATTAGCGAGTGTCATTTTCAAGTGTTTTTTTTTTCTCTTTCTCTCTATAGTCACCCTCTCAGTTTGAGCTTCTAGCGTTTCAGTCCAGGCTAGCACAAGGTCAGATAGAAGAGATACCCTACGCTGGTGTCGGAACCTCTCAGCTGTATGCGGTAATTACTGGCGTCCTTGATATTTGATGTGAAATGGGGATGGTAACCTTTAGTGTTTGCCTGTTAGCCCCCTCCTCCTCCTCCTCCTCTTGCCCTCGATTCCTCCCCCCTTCGCTGCCACCTCCCTCTTCTCAGCTCCTGGGAGTACGGACGGACAACAGGAGGCTCACTTTGGAGGGAAATGTGAAGTGCGTTTGAGTGCCAGCTGGTGCCCTGGGACATGGTTAAACATCTACTGGCCAAATGGTGCCTTGTCATTGCTGTGAAGCGGGACGACACGTTTGATGGGACCTGCTGTCCAGGGGAGGACGAGCGAAAGGGCGAAGGGCATGATGAGGCACGCTTTGGTCCTATTTATAACTCTGTACTTTAGCTGGAGTCGTGATTTTGTGCACGGGCAAAATCAAACATTAACTGCATTCAAGTAATTATTAAGTTTTATACATTTGATCTTGGTGAGGACTTAAAGGGCTGCTGAAAATTAGGGTATAAAAATCCTCCAGACGTGTGAGGACATTAAAATACTACATTTCCAGTAATAATTTGTCAGATTTGTTTGTTTTTTTTAAAGTTAAAAAATTCTTAACAGCACATCTGCTTTCCCCCTCCTGAAAAAACACAGACTCTATGAGTATATAGTATGCCGCAGCAGGCGAACATGGCGTCTGCGGTCATTTTGACTTGACTAGTGACAAGCTGATTGGCTGTAGAAACAGGTTTATGTTCTAAAACCAGCCGTTGGCGATTTGACCAGCTGAGTTTCAGGTGACACCATCAGCCGGCTTGTGTCAAGCTCAGACACAAGCCGGCAACTTTTCTCTGCAACATTCTGAAATGGTTTCGTGTTGTCATGAATCACTGGTCCGAACTGGCTTAAGGGAACGCTGTGTTTAAATATTTGCTCCACTTTACCCTCTGCAATAGCAAATCGAAGTTATGGTAGACCGGCAACTCCAGTGGTCTATGAAAATATACTATATTCATAGACTTTCATAGACGAATATGAAATTACTCTTTTTGTCAGTAGAGTCTGGTGGCTTTGATATAATGGCTTCAGCTTCCCATTGGAAAAGGCTGTCAGGGTACAGCGGTAAAAAATATTCTAAATATAGTATATAAACTAGGGGTGTAACGGTACACAAAAATCTCGGTTCAGTACGTACCTCTGTACACAAGTCACGGTTCGGTTTTTTTCGCTACAGTAATGAAAAAAATAGACAACTATTAAATATCTTTTACTTATTGGTAACCTTATTAAAACATACCACCACAGCAGTTAACTCTTTTTACACAATTTTTGAATGAAACAAATATATATAAAATCCTGCTTTTTCACATTGTTTGAATGAAAACAGAAATATAAAAGTGAAAAATAAAATCCTGCTGTTTTTTTAACACATTTTTTGAATGAAAAATATAAATATACATTTCTGCTTTAACAGTTTTACTCAATTAAAATAAAAAGTATAGTGCAGCTGGTCAGCTTTAAAGCCTGCTCACATTCAGTTTTACTAGGAACTTACTTAGCTTTCCCACTTTGTTAAAGTGCAGTAAACAAAACATGCTTATATCTAAAGTGTAGCTTAAACAATTTTACTCAACTCCAATGGTGTTGGTTATTTCTTTAGCGCGATGATCAGGGAAACGCTCTTTCTTTTTAAACGATGACGATATCGTAGTTTGCACCAGATTGCTTTTTCTAGTCGTGCCGGTTAACGTTCAAGCTCAGGTGGTGTCGCTTTAGATGCGTTAGCATGTTAGACGTGTTTCCAAGTACATACCCGACCGCTGTTCTGCAGTGTCGGCACACTGCTTTTGTCTTGTCCACTTGTTTATTTCCATCTTCATATTTTACCCTGAAACCAAAGTGTTCCCAAACGGATGACTTAAGGTTTGCGGGTGGGTCTTCAGGTTCGTCAGGCTCACTTGCCATGTTGTCAAAATGCGAGAATGCGCTGCACAAAGTGAAAGCGGAGATTTACGGGACTCGGTCCGTCACTCAATTATGTCCATCGGGGAAGTAGATATTTTAAATGGTTCGGCTCGCAAAAACGGAATTAAAATAAAACAAAATAAAATAAAATAATATCCTGCGCCCAATAATTCGGTACAGGGTTGTGCCGAATCAAAAGTTGCGTACCGAACGGTCAACGCAAATACACATACCGTTACGGCCCTAATATAAACTGATAGATTTAGTTTTGGTGAGGCCTTTATTTAGGTGGCTAAAAACAACCCAACTGAAGCAGTGTTTGCTCAGCATCGTTTGATTTTAATTTACATTATGCAAGGGTTTTCTGCCCGGAAGTTGTAAATGACATTGTGATTCGGTCTATATGACATACAAACTGATTTAGAGTCTGATTCAGATTGTCTGCACATGGTTCTCAACATGGAGTTAGTGCTAACAGTGCTAATGCCGGCAACAGTGCTGCCTTAGCCTGGGGGGAACAGGAGGCTGGGCGCTACGCTTCTGTGACGCCACCGCCCTGCAATCAGTGGTAACGGCTGTATGAGTGCAGTGGAGAGTTGTGGCGATCAGGTAGCCAGTGGGACACAAACGCACAGGGACTCACAAGCACTGACATGCACACATCGCCAGACCATCTACGGCAACAAACCAAAGAGACGCTTGGATTACATGATTTCATTCTCTGCTGAGGACGTCATTACTCCACTGTGTATACAGAAAATAGTTGTTTACTTCTATATTAACAATCTTAATGTCAAATACAGCACCTTTAAAGTGTCTTCTGCTCAGCCTTCTTAGTGTCTCCACCCAATTTGAAAAACTGAAGATTAGGCAATTGGTCCACTGACGAATTAAAAAAAAAAAACCTGAGGTGTTTACAACAACTTTGTCACATAAGGAACTGAGTCATAAAGTTGTTTTTGTTTTTACTGTTGCACGTGTCTTGATGTTTCAGTTGCTGTAAGGAATGAATGACAAACAAACCACAGCCAACGTATGTGAGGGACTGAGCTGGCAGGCGTGAGGAGTCACACGAGGACTTTTAAAACAAAGATGTTATTCACCCAAACATGAAGAAAATAATTTACAAACCCACACAGCAGAAAGTCTGGGCTCATAAAAGAGAACTAAAGTCAGGCTGTGGTGACTCGATAGCATGAACTGAACTGACCTGAGTGGAAGGGAACTGAGCTGAAGTGTCCTGAACTGAACTGAACTGAGCAAACTGGTTTCGAGCACAAGGGGAAAGCTATAAAATGGGGGATCATACCATTTTTAAAACAAAGGGGTAAGACAGAGGTGGACATTAAAGACTAAACTACAATGACAACAACACAGGATTGTCCCTCTGTCCGTTGAAACATTAACCCATTAACTAAAACACAATCTGACCATATTAACTAATAAAGAAACAAACAAAATCTCCAAACTAGAGATCCATGTTCACCCCATGATTTGCCAAGCACTTGGTCCAGTCTGATTGGCCACTTCCTGTATTTAACAGCTGAGTTTTAGCGGGCACATCTTTTGCTCGTCCCTCCAGTAGCAAAACCATCAGCACTGGTAACTCAAAGAACATCTTAAGACTAAATGTGCACGCTACAAATAGAAGCTAATGCTGAACAAACTGAGGAGACAACAAAAGCCATGTGTCATTATTTATTTGCTGATGTGTGTCCAATGTGAATCATAGTGGAAAACAACCGAACGCTGCAAAGACAAATGTGCAGGAACTAATTTAAGTTTACGGTTTCTATGTATAAAGCGTCTCGGCCCTTCGGAAAAGTTCCTGCTGTCCTGAGGGTTTCAGACCTCTTCATCACACTTGTGTACGCTTCCAACCTCTGTTATAAATTCCTGCTCATATATTCAGGCCTATAACTCTTAAGGTGATTTAAGGTGAGCGCAGATAAACTTCCCTCCCGTCAGCAGATGAATGTGAAAACAGTCTCCTGGTGTCCAACTGCACATGCATAATTCTGCAGTGTGAAGAACGTCCAAGTTGAGTAAGAGTTAAATGGAGGGGGGCTTTAACCTAAAACAGACAAATGTATTTAAACTCCCAAAGGCACTGGAATAAAGAGCAATTGATAAATACGCCATAATGTGACTGCAGTGTTTGTTGTTTGGTAATGAGACATTCTTGAGAGGATTTGCAGACACAGACAGGACTTGTGATTACTTGCTCATATGAAAGCTTATGCCATAGCCGGAGCAGTGAGACTCCAACATGGCCTGCGGCTACTAATTAGACCAACAACAGCTCCACCATGAGTCTCTGATGAGATGCTTTAATTGGCAGAGCAACAATTGAAAAAAGCCTCGTGGCCATTACTATAAGCTACACCTGGGATGGAGAAACTCCTCAGCCTGCTGCCTTTATCGAAGACAGTCGAACCACACGTGGCTGAATTGATCGTCCTCTGCTTCTTCTGTGTTTTGTCAGGGCTCCATGCAACCTAAGCCGTGCAAATCTGTCATCGCTGCTCCTGCTATCAAATCAGCGTGTGTTGCAACACACTCGAAATAGTATGCTATAGAAACCCCATGCGCACACATTCAAGAGCAAACGCGGCGAGTTGCAACACGCCAGGTGTTTTGACAGTCGGCCGGTGTTCTACATCTCTCTCAAGCACCAGCATCAAGTGTGTTGTGCCAACCTCCAAACACTCCCCCCAAGCTGAATAGCACTGGCTTATATAACAGGGCTTCACACTCATCAATCTGTACACCCCGTGTTTATGTTTGCCCCTCGCTGTTTTTCTTGGAGGTCCCAGCGATGGAAAAGGGCGAGGCGCTCGTGAGCAAACACCTACATATCTGAGATGCCTGGCAGGGATTATCATCACGGTCCACTGTAAACACACACACACACGCTGATCTCCACGCACATGCTTAACAAAAGCGGAGGAACTCCCGCTTTGTCGTGTGCAAACAAAATGTGGCAGCCAGGAAACACTGCGTGGATTCACTGGGATGGATTGCACCAGGGGCCTCGGTTGGGACATGTCACTGGAAGACTGGGCAAAAAATAAACATCCTCTCACACAGGTTGGTGTTGAAACATGTTTGGGTGCTCACCTTTACGAACACGGAGGGTTTGTTTATGCCCCTGAAATATAAAAGCTGCATCAATAAAAATATCAAAACTGTACCGCAATAGGCTGTAATATTGCAATTCCAATTGGTTAGAGAATCCAGCAGTAAAATGATAATGGCTTTCCATTACAGTCATGGCAATGAAGACATTTGCAGCCACGTTATCTACACTTATTGATATTTTTTGTCATTACTTTTCCAGCTAATTTCAAGTCAGCCGTTCTATACGGCTCCTATTGATTGGGTGTGAAAACACTGGGAAGTGGTGCAGAGATATGAAGGTGAAAGGAGGAGTGACTGTGGCGCAGTGACTGAGGTCAGCAGCATTGTCCAGTCGTGATCTCCATCTTCATCCATTGTCCGTCCACGGGTGCCGCGCTGAATGGGGATTTTCTTTTTCTTTGATAAACTCTTGACCTCCACGTATCTCCTCCTTGTGCAAACATGTTGACCTTGGCTCGCTATACACTGACACACTAAGACCGTGGGGAGAGGGTGATAACATATTCCGATAAGCTGATAGTGGGATCCACATTCATCCGTGGTGAAGTTGCACTGGGGAAAGTTTGATAAACTCGAGTGCTGCTTGTGTCATTGGGTAAAGTTGCATTTAATGGCTCTATTTTGAGAAACCAGGTCAATGCGTCTTGCGCTGCGAGAACATCCTTCACTCCCAACCCAAAATACAACCTCCGCCGCTTCCTCCAGGTGAGCATCGTTACCCGTAACCAAGCCGTGTCAGGGCACGCCGCCGAGTATTTGTCAAAAAACTGCTCAAGCACTCGCTGGTTATTATTTATGGTGTCTTGTCATGGAGCCTCATTGTTGATTCTTGCTCCGGGCACCTGCACGCATTTTCATCACACACTGCTCATCTCCCGTCCTTTCATCAGACGTCGTTAGCATCAGGTTGTGACCGATGTTCCCCAAATCTCTCCGCACTAACCAGGATCCTCTTGGAGGGTTTTTTTCTTTTTTTATACTTCAATAAAATAAGAGCCGGGATGAGGGGGAGATGAAGGGAGCGTGGGGGAGAGGGCTGGGGGAGTGATTGCCACCTGCCACTTCATTCAACTGCATTTTAATCTGGGGTGTCTGGAGGAATCTCGTTCTGCAAATGACTTCACCGGAGGAGTGGCGGTGCTGGAGGGGAGGGAGTAGAGATTTGAGCTGCTGATACCTCGCAACAAATCACCTGGATATGAACTATTCGCTTTCTAATGGGAATCCATATTCATCTTCCCCTCCAAACGCTCTCCTGTGGGGATGCAGATGTGTGGCTGCTTTTATATCCTCTCCTTATCCACTTCCCCATCCGTGTACCCTAATCAAAACCCCCACATATTTTAAGGCCCTACACTATGCGCTTACTCATATTGAATTTCCATTGCTACACCATTGAGTTTATGGACCATCTTTGGGATTATTAATGACACCGCACAGAGTTATACATATGAATATGGAGATCAGCCACATTGTGCATATGCTTCCCTATATAACAGAATTGATCTAAATCTCTAATGTCTTCTTTGACTGATGGCGCCACCCTTCAGCTCCACGCGCTTTTCTTAATAATGTGCCTTCCTCACTTCCATTATCTGTGTATTTAAAACCCGAGACCCCCTTAAAAAGCGGCCGTGAATGATAACTCTCCTCCACACAAACTCCTCCAGCTACTTCAATTCAATCTGTGGCGCAGATAAAGGGGTCAACTTCATGCTACAAGGGATCAAATTGAACCCATAACAGGTTTAGTTCTGGTGGTCCTTTTTCAATGTACAGAATTTGCGTTTTATTCAGACGTCTTGAAGGGCACCTTCATGCCCGATGTTGCCGTTTCAGGGAGCTGCTATATGCGTGCGATGCCCAGACGAGATATGTAGGATGAATTATTACAGTAAAGGGATTTTATTTATTAACTGGCCCGTGGAAGTTGGGAGCGTGCCAACTGTTGCTGTTCCGTTCAGGGGCCTATCATCCGTATTGTCGAAGGGTAGATAAATACTGCATGACTGTATTCATGGTTACAGATGATATATAGCTGCACATTCTGAATCTACATTAGCGGTGAATTAGTCTGTTGGTGAACAGCCAGCACACGAGGGCGGACAAAAGACACCTTTTCACGATCTGCTGAGAGCTCACTTTTAAATTGGTCAGTTAAACTGATGATAATTTGTCAGGCTGGAGTTTAGTTAAAGGCGTAGTCCGCCAATTATACACTTTAAGAGTAATGTCCTCTTTGGCTGTGGAGGAGCCTGAGGAAGTATGAGCAAATAGCCCTGATGATTTCATAGTCATGCCACGAGGGTTATCTGAGCTTTGGCCTCGAGACACATTTGTACGTTTAAGAGTTGAGGGCATTTACCAGGTAGGTCTACTAAGACACTTCCCATGTTGCACCAATTTAATACTATGGAATAAAGGTCAGGTCATCTAGACTGCATTAACTTTAAATGATCTTAGCCGCACTAGCTCTTGAGTGAAATGTCTCTCCAGCTTTTGGATAGGTTACCACGATGTTTGGTACACACATCCATATTCCCCTCAGGACAGGCTTGAATGACCTCTTCAGTTTTAATCTAGCGGCATCATTGGGTCAGAATTTGAATGTATCCTATACTAATGACATTTCTGTCAGCCTCAGCTGTAGCCTTTGTGTTTAGCACTAATTAGCAAATATTAGCACTAAACACTGAACTAAGATGTTAAAAATGGTAAACCTAATACCTACTAAACATCAGAACAGTAACATTGTCATGTTAGCATGTTAGCATGTAGCTCAAAGCACACAGAGAAACTAGCATGCTGTTGACTCTTTAGCTGGTTAATAACAAGCCTGCTTTACAGTTTCAAAGATGTGCTTTACCAGGGGAAGAGGGAAGAGTAGGATCTAGAATTTTTTGAAAATTGACTCATACAAGGAACTAAAAGTCAGGATATTATTGTCAGCTGTTCTTTTTTTATTAGTCCCTAAGCCTGCAGCAACAGCGCCAGGCTTTAAAGCTATTTCTCACAGTGGTCTAACCGTGGAATCAACTTCCAGGGTCATCACATGATGCCTTTGGGCCCAAGTGGATGTGTTCTTACATCATGAAAGAAACATCTGTAAATTAGAAGAGATTTTTTTAGTGTCATAACCTCCGCAAAATGACTGATCTCACTATTGGAATTTCATCCATGTGGTCATGAGCTCTGAGTAGTGCCTGAAAGAATGAGATTGTGGATACAAGCGGCTGAAATGAGTTTCCTCCGTGGGGTGGCTGGGCTCAGCCTTGGAGATAGGGTGAGGAGCTCGGAGTAGAGCCGCTGCTCCTTCGCAACGAAAAGGGTCAGTTGAGGTGGTTCGGGCATCTGATCAGGATGCCTCCTGGGCGCCTACCGTTGGAGGTATTTTGGCCACGTCCCACTGGTAGGAGGCCCCGGGGCAGACCCAGAACACACTGGAAGGATTACATATCTCATCTGGCCTGGGAACACCTTGGGGTCCCCCAGGAGGAGCTGGAAAGTGTTGCTAGGAGAGGGATGTCTGGGGTGCTTTGCTCGACCTGCAGCCTCCGTGACCTCGCTTCAGATAGGTGGATGAAAATGGATGGATGAATGGATGGTCTGATAACATTTCGGAGGTCTAGAAGAGCTGCATGATTAAGTAATTTCATCCCCATTCAAGTCTGCAGAAAGCTAAACTGGAAGTTAGCTGCTCAACCAAGAAAGTTTCTAATGCGCTTGCTGTATGGGCCCAATGATCCAAAAGATCTGGGTAATTTAAGACCTACGGATTCAAATGTTTTTGTCTCCATGAGCCACTGAACAACCTTCGTTGCAATGAAGGTGCTTCACCTCCAACACTGTATCCACTTCTCTTCATACATCCATTATTAGTCCCCCACCTTTACGGAGGTGCAATACCTGATCACTGAATTTAAAGGACACCTGGGGGCAGATATGATCTTATTGGATAAGTGTGTGGAGTTAGAAGGCCAAACTTGTAGCCCATATGAAAGACAGCTTGGAGCATTTGTTTCCCATTTTGATGTGATCTCCAGCCAGCTGTGGTGGGTCCTAACCCCCAGGTCGGTCTATCTTTGTTCAACTTTGACCATGCAGATGTGAAGTTGGGCCATGGATCCACTGATGCAAGTCATCACTCTAATGTGTGCCGTCATCCTGTTGAGTAAGAAATAACACGATTAGACTACAAACTGCAGCATCACTCCAGCAGAGTGTTTACACAGAGCAGAAGGCTAGTTTAACCAAGTCTTTACACTGAAGTTACACAACAATAAAAGAATAAAAGAGACATGAACTAATGTGTAAAGCACACCAGATGTGTAATAGTTTGTCGGCCTAACTGAGCACCCAAACTGGTTTTATTGCAGTTATTTATGCAAACTCTTGTGCTTTTACACAAGTTCAGTAGAAGATCAGATTATTTGACTTAAATTAGATTTTAAAACAGCACGTTATTCTCCATGGCAACCACTGTAAACATCAGACAGAAGGTTATTTTATCTGGTGTTATGTCACCTCTCTAAGGCACATTGCGTAACAGCCATGCAACAGTGAGCGTAATATGGACAGGTGTTATCTGAGGAGACTCAGGAAATGAACAGAGACAGAGCTGCTTCACTTTGGTGCAAACTGTGTATTACTTTTCCATTTCCTCTTGTTAAAGTTTGCGTTGCCATTTTTCTTTGTTTGTTTATGTGTTTGTGAGTCTCTCTGGGGGGCAAATTGTTATTTCAATCAAGCGTAACGAAGCCAGAGAGGTGTTGTTGTGTAACTGCTGCCTGCGTCTCTCCCTGACCTGCGTTGGTAATGAGTGTCATCTGCACATGCTTTGTGGAGACCTCTGCAATATCAGCTGATAGTCATGTTTGTTCAGGGCTGTTATCCCGGGCTGAGAAACAGCTCGGGATAAACAGGAGGAAAGAGAGCGCCTACACATAAGCTTGTCCTCTCAGCAAATGACATCAAATTGCTCTCTTTATTTTTTTCCCCTCCCTCTCCCTCTCTCTATTGGTTTTACAGTAAAGCGATGCTGCATCATCTAACCAACAATTTCTGGGGAAATGCTCGACTGCAGCAGAAACAGCAGCTCGGAGTTTGGAGATAAATGCACGCTATTCAGAGTATGAGCAAAGCCTTTCACTCAGGGACTCTGCTGTGTTTTTATTTGCGAGCAGCAATTTCATCTCGCCGTCTTCACACCAGTCCCCGAAAATCCAATAAAGATGACTGACTACATTTTATCACTGCAGGATTTATCTTTCAGGAAGATTTACAAGTCCATCCTGATAATGTGGAAAAAAAGCTGAAATATGAAGAACTATAAACCCAGTATGATATGTGTTTTACTCAAACTTGCAGGGAGCTGCTGGAACCTGTAATTCACCAGCGCTGTTACCACTGAATAAAAGAATTAGACAGCTGATTTGTGTTACTGCGTATAATTTGTCATGTACTGTACCGTGCATAATAGGCTTGTTTTTTTGGCATCGTTTCTCGTCTGCCAGCTTGAGATGTGATCTGATTCAAGCCAACAGGCTGACAGTGGTTCCTTGGCCCCGTGACTCAGGAAAAGCCTGTTTCACCCCCGACCTTTGTCATTATCCAGCAACAACATCGCAGGGCAGACAATCAAGGGATCAAGGCCGGCCAGGAGAAATCCTGTCCCCAGACATAAAAAAGGATGCGCGCCGTGATCTCTCCCCCTCATTGCCAGGAATTCAATTTCACTCAGCTAACATCTGCCAGAGATAAGTGAAACATAAACAATGTCATTCACACACACACACACACACACACACAGACGGAGAGAGCTCAGGGTTTTTTCCTGAAGAGACGCAGCGGTACTGACACATCCCTTAATTACAACCATGACATTTGTGCCCAACATTCCTTTTTTTCCTTAATGTGGAAAAAGACAAACCAGAAAGGAATCTTTGGATGAAATGAGAAAAGAATTCACCAGTCAAAAGGGTCACTTTCAGTAGTAACGGGGAAAAAAAATCCATTCAAATCCATCATGTAAAATACAAAAGAAGCAGACCATCACAGCTGCACGAGGATCTGCAAAACCTTGTGCTAATGATTAGAAGTGTTCAGGAAAATATCAGCTCTCCAAACAAAGACGTCCAATTTCCTGTTCAAACCCAGGTGTCAAGGCCACAAACCCCCTCTGTTACCTGATACAAAGACCTGCACCCTTGGGTCAATGTCGCCGTATGTTTCCTTCCATACCGGCGTAGCTTCACTTGAAGGCTCCATTATGGTCGAGGTGACGCACACATCCAGCGTCCTGGCGTAACCCCTTGGGACCTGACTCACTCTGTCTCCAGCGAACATGTTGTTAGGAAACCATGTTGTTTACATTGTGTGACTTAGAGATAGCAGTGCTAACCTGTGCCAGTGTACAGTAAACTGTTTGTACATGCTGTTGTAAACAAATCTTTAAATCACAGGGGTGTCTGTGTGTGTGTTTCTGTACGTGTGCTGAATTCAGGAATCATTTAAATGGTCTGATCTGAGCAGACGGCTCTGTTTCTCAGACTGTGGAAAGTATGTTTTAGCAAATGTCAACTGTTTTTCCCATTAACCATTCTCATTTAATTGGCTCATTTTTTCCTCGCTGCTCAAGCTGAGGTGGTACACGTTTACGGTCAGGAGCAAAATTTCCTAATTAAAGCAATTTAAAGGACCGAAATCATCCCTCACTGTTCCTCCGCTTTAGGGAGTGTACGAAAATTATTGGGACAGGCAGGCAGCCTCAGTCTCCTTTCATTTTTTATATACAAATATATTTATATATGAGGGCTGTCAGTGGATTAAAATACTGAATCGCTATTGATCGCATGATTGTCCATAGTTAACTCATGTTTTTAATACTCCTACCAACATGGGAGTGGATAAATATGCTTTAACACCATGTAGTGTCCTAGCCTGGTTCCAGACCATAGACCCCGCCCACTCAACTGAGTAGGCTTGCATCTCTGGTCTGGCATACTGCAATGAATTTGCAATTTATCGCGTCCAAACAATGGACGGACCAATGAACGCCGGGGGTCTAGCGATTAGCCAATCAGCGCCACGCTGATGTCAAGCTGTACACCGGTGGGTAACTGGTGAGGATAGAAACAATGGCGACCGCTACAGATCCTACAGACCACATTAGTGATGCTATCGAGGTATTTCACCACTACTCGCGTTAATGGAGGACCAAATTAAGGAAGCTGCTAAACTGGATTTAACGGCAATGCAGCTGGGTGCGCACGACGACGGAGACATTTTAAACGGGCAATGCTCGCTTGTTTTCGGCATCCCCGAGGCATGGATACTAATGACGTCAGATTCTGGGTGAGTCGTTGATCTCTACTGATTGGTTAGGGAAAAATCAAATTCCCTCCCCCTTGTAAATCGCCTTCAATGGAAGCCATGTCAGACTGAAGGTTCTGGGAGCTTCAGTCTGACACTCGGGCTAGTAGTGTCCAATTTTAGACTTGTAAAGGTTCACTAAACATCCTGTTCTTTAAGCAGCTCGACGTTCTCCAGGGTAACTCAGTTCACATTGACAGTAGATGCAAATAACTTTGGTCTTGCCGATAGAATCATGTGGCAGAGCTTTGAAGCTGAACTTGCTGTTCAAAAGATGCCTGTCTTTATCCATTTCTGCCCACAGAGGTTTGTTTCTACTTGTCATCCATAACATTGCTGCTGCATCGCTTCCTGATTTCCTGAACGGAGGTGGAGCCTATCCCAGCTGACCTTGGGCGAAAGGCAGGGTTCACCCTGGACAGGTCACCAGACTATCACAGGGCTGACACATAGAGACAGACAACCATTCACACTCACAATCACACCTACGGACAATTTAGAGTCACCAATTAAAGGGATAGTGCACCAAAAAATGAAGATTCAGCCATTTTCTACTCACCTATATGCCGAGGGAGGCTCAGGTGAAGTTTTAGAGTCCTCACAACACTTGTGGAGATCCAAGGGGGGAGGAGGTAGCAACACAACTCCACCTAATGGAGGCTGACGGCGCCCCAGATTCAAACATCCAAAAACATAAAGCCCCGACATAAAAAGTTGCACACGTGAGCGCGGTGCACAGAGAGGCAGTCAGAGCTACAGGCTACAATGAGGCTAAAAACAGAGTTCAAATGACGTTTTTCCAAACAACTTTTTATGTCGGGGCTTCAGGACACTTGGATCACTACAGACGAGCAGTATGGAGATATTTTGTGGTTTCAATTATGTGTTTTTGGACATTTGAATCTGGGGTGCCGTCAGCCTCCATTAGGTGGAGTTGTGTTGCTACCTCCTCTCCCCTTGGATCTCCACAACTGTTGTGAGGACTCTAAAACTTCACCTGAGCCTCCCTCGGCATATGGGTGAGTAGATAATGGCTGAATTTTCATTTTTGGGTGCTCTATCCCTTTAACCTGCATGTCTTTGGACTGTGGGAGGAAGCTGGAGTACCCAGAGGAAATCCACGCTGACACAGGGAGAACATGCAAACTCCACATAGAGAAGCTCCCCCACCCTGGATTCAAACTGGGAATCCGCTTGCTGTGAGGCAACAATGCTAACCACTGCACCACCACCCTAAAACAACAAAGGAACAAACAAACAAAAACAACACTCTCATCCTTCACTGTTTCCTCACCTTTGTGATGTCAAACATAAGTCATTTTGAATAAAGAGTTGCCAAATGAACAATCATGACTCTCATTATATAGTAAACCAGTAGCAGGATGCTAATTTTGAGAATTGTTGTCCTTTGCATATGCCTAAATCATGACTTTAATATCTGCGACACACACAAAATAGCTGCTGTAGCCAAACTAATGTGCAGATTGTTACTGCAATATACTGCACACCACAAAGAAAGGCTGAAACTCAATACGAGGGCTGGGGTTTAGAAGGAAAAAGTCAGATTCCGTCCCTTCAGCAAAAATAAAAAGTACTTAACTCTCCCCCTTTTCTGACCCTACAACAAATGTCGTACGGTCCCTTAGTTCATGCTGTCCTGCTGTCCTCCTGCTCTCTAACAAGAGACGTGACTGTCACACTGCCTCACAACTGTCATCAATAACGCAGGGATGTGCTCTACCTCTGTGCAGCTTTACTGGTGCCCTGCCTTAAGATTTATTGCTTACTGAAGTACGTAAGGAACACGTAATGCAATAATCTTATGCTGATGGAATAATATAATTTTCTCTTGACTGCCTCAAAGGAAAATGTAGCCCACTATTATCACTAAGTATTCTCTCGAGGAAAAGGAAAAACCCTAAAGGCAGTATTTGTGTTCTGTGTGTGCCAGTTGCATTTGGAAACACGGCACAGAATCAGTATTCATGCAGACTTTGGTTATTTGGTGTGCAGACCTCATTATATTAGCATACCAGGAGGTAAATGACAAATAAATGCAGCACTCATCACCATCTCTATTTCTACTTGACAATGCATGTTCTGCATGAATGAATATTGATGCACAGCTTTCCCTAGATGGTTCATTTTCAAGTTAACACTCCCCTCTTTTTTGGGGAGAGGGATGAGGTTAAAAGCCGCAGCAGCAAGGAGACTTGTAAGTAGCGCACATTGTTAGCATTGAAAGCGTTTCCTGCTGGTAGTCAATAAACAGGATGCTTGCTGTGTCATCCCAGACGTTTGAAGACAGCTGCCGTATGGCAAAGAGAAACAGCTTGGAGTCTGCCACTTTGAGCCTAAATCTATTTCTGGGATTTATCCTCAGGTTTTTTTTTTTTTGGGTGAAATGGATGTGAAAAACGAAGGCCCCCCTCATCTCTTCCCCCTCACCACCACCCTCTTCTCTCTTCTGAGCTCCTTCCCCTTGCAGCTAGCTTCACACACACCTGCTTTTTGTTCGACACAAAGCTGATTACACTTTTCAGCACTGCTGTTCCTCAAAAAAAAAAAAAAAAAAAAGCGAGAGAAAGAAAAAGAAAGCCTTGGAAAGTGTCCCTGTCAGGTAGCTATGCAAATTTTCATGAGAGCAGTGCTGAGAATTTAAAAGATGGTCTGACATTATGGGAAATACACTTAATCACTGTCTAGTCAAGAGTTAGATGAGACGATCGATACCAATCTCATGTCTTTGCTTTAAATATGTAGCTGGAGCCAGCAGCCAGTTAACTTAGTATAAAGGCTGAAAGCAGGAGGAAACGACTTGCTTGGCTCTACAGATTTCACCAAGTAGCACCTCTAAAGTTCATCAACAGAGTGCTGCAGGAAATGAGTTAAAATTTCTGCACTTCCAGTTCCCTCATCTGGAAGTCAATGGGCTTTTTGGGTTGAAATAAGGTCTGTGGTTAACTCAAGCTGAAGAGACTTTTACATTTTGTTCAACAACATAAAATATGTCAGTAAATACACCTCTCTTGGATTCTGAAGCTTTTAAGTGTCTTAAAAAAGGCAGTTGCTAACAAGTGGCCCAATGAGGCTATAGGACATCGTCACTTTGACACGTCTTTACAGCCTCATTGTAGTGGTTACTTTGAAGTCATGTGACCGTGGTGAAGTTCATTTTTAGGGTAACATTAGCACTTTTTAAACAGGAGTTGTGCAAATTTGCAGGAAAGCCCAATCAGTCTTTTTTCAGCATTGGCAGTATAAAAACAAAATCGGGGAGTGCAGCAAAATGCCGCCTGCCTACTTTTGTTTATATAGAATGCGCCTTTTTCAGGGCAATGGGGGGCGTGAGCAAGTAACAAAACGTGTAGCTCAGCGTGTGACATAAACAGTGATGTGGGAGGGAAGCCGCGGCTGGTCAGTCCTTCGGCAATTCTCTCATAAGTTGGCCCGTTCTTCACCGTCCCCGTCATCTGACAGTTAATGGCCTCTTCGTTTACGAGGACAAGGAGGCTGCGCAATTCCTTGTCTCCCCAGTTGCTCATCTTTACAGTGTCTGTCAGGTTTGTGTTTCCCTCTTGCTACTAGCTGCTCGCTAATTCCTGCTATCAGCTGTTTCCTGTTTATCCAACAGCTCCTCCCAGAAGTCTTCAACAGCCCCTCCCGTTGCGGAAGGCCGCCTCGGTCTGTTTAAACCAAAAAGGTTCCAACATTCGTGGAAAATCTGGCAGTGTAGAAGGGGCTATAGGCTTTTTACTTCTGGTGATTCAATTTAAGCTTCTAATAACATTAAGTTTTTGCCGAATAAAACAAGTAGATGACTTTTGTTTGCCTCAGAGCTTATTTTCTCCAATATTCCAAACTCCAATTGGCTGTTAACGTCCAGGTTGGCTTATGAAAAAATGTAATCCATGCATGACTCATTATATCTCATTTATTTAATGCATATAAAAGAAACCCCGTCAAGTTATGGTTTTATAGGGGGGTTATGCGCCAAATTATTTCTTGGCCAGGAGCAGATGCAAACAGTGATTCAAACTTGTCACCTCTCAGCAAAATTTTCCATTTTGAATCCAAAATAGGTCACCCTACGTTGGTTCTCATTGGTTCTACGTGTGTAGAACCAATGAGTTAGCCATTATAATTTAGAGGTAACATTTGGTGTTAACGTTATTTCGATGGAGTCTGACGTTAGCTAGCGCACTTGTCATTCCAAATCCCACTTATATAACAATTCTGGTGTCGTAATGTTAAACAAGTAGCCCCAGAGCACTAACATTACCACTTTGCAGCCAGTCACAACACCAGTTGAGCTTCTCAGCCTAAGTGCCAACTATAGTTAGCTCCTAATGCCTTAATTTTCTTTGTGCAAAGATAATATTAGCAAGGCTAATACCGTCATAATCACAACTTAAAATATTTGCTTTTGGATTTGTTTTTGAAGACTAATTCATAAGACAACAATGTAGACATTCAGCTGACATGCACAGTAAACATGACATTAATTCAAAGGTGAGTTTTCCCTCTACTTAAAAGCTGATATTAAAAAACTGTCTTGTGGGGTGGGATCTTTTTTCAGCTTTTTAACCCCTGATGAGTTTGCATGCCTAGCCACAAGGCAACCAGAGGACAGTCCAGGAGGTGCTGTAATGGAGGCCAATTTGGTGAATATGGAAAGTAAACACGAGCAACAGGGTTAAGGTTTATTTTTTTCTCGAGATATCAGTTAAAAAAAGTGCTACTGAAGAAGCTAGAGCAACAGATGCTAGCCTGGACATGATGTCTGGACTTTTGGCTCTATAACGTGTTAATCCTTGTTACTATCGGACAGAGCCCGGCTAGCTGTTTCTCCTTGCTTCCAGTCTTCATGCTAAGCTATGCTAACATAGTTACTGCACAGATGTGAGATCAGTCTATTCGTCTAACTCTCAGCAAGAGAGCAAATCATATTTTCCTAGAGGTGGGGCTATACTTTTAACTCAATGAGTAAACTAAGAGAAATCCCACCACATATCCTTGGATGTGACCCATTACACTGAACTCTCCTTCCTTAACTCTCCGTCTTACTTGAGCTTTTCGGTCTCCTGCAGTTGCAGAGACTCCCTCTGACCCTCCCTGCCTGGCTCATATGGTTCCAGACCGCACTGAGCACGCCCAGCCCAGCCGGCGGATAACCCCACTACCTCATCCTCCCCCTGGGACCAACTTACATCCTTCCTCCTCTGTCCACACTCTTTACCATTCTCCTCGTATCTTCGCTCAGCTTCACTTCCCTCCGCAGTGAGAGAATCACCATCTGCTAGCCCAAATCCCTTGCCACCCCTCCCTCCCCGCCTCTCCCTCTTTAAATCTCCCTGCCTCCTTCCTTCTCCATGCTTGTATCTCAGCGGCAGGAAGCAGCACCTGCCTCTTACCTCACTTCCTGTTGTCAGAATCGTTTTTTCCCCCCCGTGCATCTAATTCTTTCACCGATGTTATTGTGCAGGGATTTTATGCCCTTATGTGTGTTGGAAAATGTGGTGGACTTGCCATTCACTTTCTGGCTTTGTTCCCGGCTCCCACAGTTGAGGCTGTATTTTCAGTGACAGGTTGTGTCTGGACACTTAATCTGCTCTCACAGACAACCTTGGCCACCGTTTTCTCCCTGACCCAGGCCACCCCGTGAGCAAGTTCCTGGCATAAATCACACCTTGCCCCCCCTGTTGGAACCTTATCAATTCATCCATAATGTCCTTTGGGGGCTGTCATCTTTACAGCAGCATAAACAAGACAGCGTGTCAGCTTGACCTCTTATTTAGGACAAAAAATATGGATGTTGCACAACGAGCATAAAAGATGTTAGGCTACATTAACTTCAATTGCCACATTCTTCTGTCACAACCCATTTCCCTGCGATTCTTTCCATTACACAGCTTAGGAAATATTCTTATTGTTTATTGCGGCAGTGACTCTATTGAGTTAGGTAACTCAAAACAGGATGTTTCGCTGTGCAATTACCGCTCACAAGGAATGATGGAGGAACAAACAGAAGCTGAAGTCACTTCTGTTTTTCACTGCGTGGACGTCCATTGTTTTAGACTCTCTAGTTATTCTTTGTTCAACCTGCTTCCTGTACTATCGCCAGGCCCATACAGTCAGCCTGCCCATGTGTGCGCTCATCCTCCACCTTGTGTGGCCTGTTTGGTCACAATAGTCTTCCCACACTGGGGTTCCCAAATGTGAAGCAGCTAAAGCATGATTAATGGTGATGATGAGGCACTCAGAGCTTTTTGTTGAGGTAAAGGGTGGCCTGTGATTTGAGTTAAAAATTGAAAAAACAACACTGCCTGTAAGCATTAGATGGTAGGTGTTTACTTTTTGAATTTTTAATGAAACCACAATTTTTACGTGATCTTGGAGCAAAGTGTTTTTGTTGCCTAAAAATACATGCAGGACTTGCAGTGAGCCCAGTCTCAGGTGTCAAAGTCCTGCGCTTTGATACACACTGTCCACCCTGATCACCTTACATGAAGAAGAATTTCCTTTAGTGACAAAAACAAATCTATAACAGCAACCCGCTGCGTATCATGCCGACATCAAAGGACGCCTTTTATCCTTGGTTTTCCAATACTGCAAGTCACTGCCCAAGCGCCGGATTTCAACGACTTCGTGTGAGACTGGGTTTGCCAGAGTGGCATGCATGCATTTCTGGGCACCAGACAATATTTTTGGCCTAATGCACACTTACAAAACAGTGCCTGGAAGAAGATTTCTCAGGATTTCTGGTAAGTAGACTATGATACAGTGCTGGTCATGGTCACTTAGCAACCTCTGATGCCTCCATACCCAAGGTGGCGCAGAGTAGGCACAACAGTAGCACCCAGTGCCTTACCTCACATCTTACAGGTGGCTAAAGATGTGTACGGCCCATAAGATGGAGATACTTAAAGGGACAGTTAATCCCTAAATTAAACATAGGCTACATATTTTTCCTTTTACCTGGAGTGCTATCAATTTGATTGTTTTGGTGTGAGTTTCCGAGTGTTGGAGATATTGACTGTGGACATGTCCTCCTTTTTTCCAGTATAATGGCACTAGATGGCACTGGGCCACGTGTGGTGCTACACAGCAATGTCTCTTTCCAGGAATCATGACCCGGTTACTCAAGATAATCCAATGTGAGCAGTTTCATTGAGGAACTATTTTCTTTCTACCGAATTACGCCCACCTGCTGAATCACTGTGCAGAAGGAAGTGTGCATCTACTCATGGGCGAGAGGCTCGTGCTTATGACAGTACAAGATGTTTACGAGACATTAATGGCATCCTCCTTGACTGAGCTGTAACGTTAGCAAGCTCAGTGGTGCTAGGTGTGCTAGCAGTAGATACACACTTTCTTTTGCACTGTGATATTGTTTGCATTCTATTGGAGAAAAGGCAGAAATCTCTATGGCCGATATGTCACACCAAAATAATCTAGACTGATAAATAGCGCTACATGTAAGATGAACATTTTTTGATTTGGGGGTGAACTGTTCCTTTAAGTAAAGTACAAGTACCTCAACAAGGCCACGGTGCCACCTAAGATTAAAGATCATAAAATTATTCCATACAGTGCAAATACTGAATGAGATCTGAATGTTGTTTTAGAGGCTTTTCATAATTCTGAAGCAAATGCTTGCCGATTTTAGTTTGTTGGCATTGAAAGTGACATTTTTGCCAACTTTAAAAGGAGCTTTATCCTTATCCATCGTTTCAACCCTGCCTCCACTTACTGGCCTCAGATATGTCACCTTTTGTAGTCCCCTCATTAAACCTGATGTGTTTTTCCATCACCTCTGTATATGTGTGTGTATTTTCTTCACATTCTGCAGGATGTACTATTTCCAGTAACACGGTTTTCTAGCAACAAAAGAGCCACTGAATAGACTGTCGCTGTGTTATTCATACTAACATTCCAGTCATAAAAAGCAACCATCATCGATACACTGGATGACTCCGGATCGATCTCCTCCCACTGATTTAAATGGCTGTGTGAAAGTGTTAATAGAACATCTCAGGGCTTGAGGCTGAACGCATTGATCCTTTACAATGTTTTCACTGGGTCTAGATAGAGAATATTGATACACTGAGTATAGATCCACTGTATTAGACTTTACATGTGGAGAATCTTGTCGTTGAACATAGATTGGATCATGGAAGGCATGTGAGAGTGAGCTTATTGCTTTGTGTGTCTTTTTCAACTCTGAAGTTGAAGGTGAAGATGCTGCACAAGCTTGCTGATGCAAATATGATCATGACAAAACCAACCCTCGTCAGATATCCTTGATTAATGGGCTTCAAAACTGATTGATTTGTCTGAGACTTTGGTGATAGACAAAAATGTTTCATTATATCAATCAATAGGAGCGTCTGGCTTGACGGCACAGTTTCATTATCAGTAAAGGGTTAATCTAACGTTTCATCTACAGTATGTGATGAGGGTTATTAGGAAACAAGGTTCAAAGATTGAAGCAGCTCTCAGAAGTTGTCCTCCCTGATGTCGCTGTGGCGTTGCCAGGAAACCAAACAGTGAGGCGATAACAGGAAATGATTTCATCGCCTCTTTCCGTTAAGTTACAACAGGGGCTGACATGCTGCAATGCATGTGCTAAGAGGCATACAGTGAGAGAGGTGGAGGAAAGAAATGCTAAATTATATGCTAATGTGGAGCTGTCACATCTCATGAACTCACATGATTACAATGAAGCACTTAAAATATAAAAATATACACTTGCAAGCATTTATGAAGTGGTAGGGGAAAGTTAAGATCATTAACTGAAGTAAGAGCTCCAATAGCATGATGAATATACTCCATTGTAAGTAGAAGTTATGTATTAAAAAAATGTTATTAAAGTATCAATTGTAAAACAAATAGTTTTGTAGTAAATGTCCCTGGACTGATATTTTATTATATATTACATTTAGAGATTGTTTAATCTCATGCATCAGTACATGCATTTTGTTGTTGTAGCTGGTTGAGACAGTTTTTAACTACTTATATTTAATTTAGTAGTTTAGGCAAGGCAAAACAACTTTATTTGCATAGCACATTTCATATACAAGAGCAACTCAAAGTGCTTTACAGAACAATAAAATGTAAAACAAATAAAAGATACAGAGGAGAGTAAAGAGAGAAAAAAGATGTAAAAGGTAAAATTAAATACTAAATAAAAATAGCAAAAGTGCAGACAAGAGCTGCAAAGATAAAAGTTTACTCAAAATGATTTAAAATTGAGTTTAAAAATAAGGTTGCAGTCATTACAGGGTGGAGTAGGCACTGTAAGAAATTTATGTTTTTAAATTTGACATAAAAGTGGTCAGAGTCAGGGCTTGTCTAACATCATCTGGGAGGATATTCCAAGGACCCAGGCCTCCTCCAATAACATGATCTCAACCCTACTTTTCATACTTTGACGCTTGGACAGAAACCCCCAGTGTCACTATAATGACTCAGCCTTTTCCTTTGAATATTGATGCAGGGGAGTGGTGGTTAGAGTTAGGCAACAAAAGTACTCAGCTAAAATCCTGGTTGACATTCGTCACGTCAGTCAACTCACCTGACAAACGACTTATGTGACAAAATAACTCAACATTGATGTTTTGTTTCACGCAGGACACAATCACCTGTCTCCTAGGTCAAAGTCCTGTGCTTGTTGGACACATCCATGCCCCCCGTTGCCTGCCCCAGGTGGCCATAACACAGATGGGTTTACATTGGAGTTGTATGAGAGCCTGGTGCATCTCATATGGTTGCTAAAGGGTGCATTGTGCGTCCATATCTGATGCCAAGGGCCACTGCCCAAGCGACACTTTTTGACATCCTGTGAGTGAGACCCAGCTGCCTCCAAACAGTCAGACTAATCTGAGGGGTCGCAAGATGATTATTGGGGTAGGGAAGAAGAAAAAACATGTTCTGCTACACAAGTTCATGTTGTAAATTTTGATAATATTCTTTAATCTAACCTCAAACAATCTTCTCCTAGGAAGTTAAGAAGGGAAATCGCTCTTTGGTGGAGCTGCCAATAAAACGAGTTTCCACCGTGGGGTGGCTGAGCTCAGCTCTAGAGATAGGGTAAGGAGCTCAGACATGTGGAGCGGGTTCGGAGTAGAGCCGCTCCTCGCTCATGTCAAAAAGGGCCAGTTGAGGTGGCTCGGGCATCTGATCAGGATGCCCTCTTGCGTGCCTCCTGTTAGAGGTATTCTGGGCACATCCCCAATACTTTCCTTTAAAAGGTATTGGAGCAAAAAATGGAAATACTCAAGTAAAGTACAAGGACAAGTCAACAAAGTTAAGTATTTACATAAATGTACTTGGTTTCTTTCCACCACTGACCAGCACTTAACACAACTGCACACAAGTGACCAAATGTGCACCAAAGAGGAGGAAAAATACTAGATCATTCATGCTAAAAGACACTTAAATTGTCCTTTTGGTTTTATGAACATTCATTTGACTGATTGCTTCCTGTTGCCACACAGAGAGCTGCCTAATGTGTGGTGGTAGCATGTGAGTGCTTCTACCACTGATCTGCACTTCTTTCATTAGGGGCTGTGTGCTCAGCATTGGAGCCAGCTGATGGTTGCCAGGTCGGAGCCAGAAGGGTTCATCTGTGTAGATAAGGATGAACCATACCAGAGCAGCCTCAGGCCCCCTCTCTGACATCTTCTCATGCCTGCTTGATAGAGCTGGGAGGAGTGTAGTGTCTCCTACATGTCCTTTTTCCTGAGCTCCCCCGAAATTATTTGCCCTCTAAAGAAAAGACAAAAAGAAGCATTTAGATTTGAATATCCACTGGCATATCACGCAGAGGGACGTTGGTGTCAGAATTACCTCTACTTGTTGTTTCTGGAAATTTTTGATACTAAGTGATAGTGTCTTTGGATGAATATTCAACAATGCATGATGTCAAAACATGGCTGATGTAACAAGGCCTATTCACCCTGAAGATGTACACCTCTGAAACCCTGCCAATCCCCGTTGTGTCACACAGCTTCTATTAACATCTTGATAATGGCCCAGCGGTACCTGTCAGGGGCTAAAAGAAAGACTTCAGTGTCTGCGCCCTCAATAATTTGTAGCGTTCTTTGGCCCTCGTGGGGGGAGGGCTGGGTCTTCTCAGGGGAGGCTCACTAAAGATGAGTGCTACGTTCCCAGAAAACATGGCTGGAATTTGGCTTCAGGACAGATGGGTACCCTTTCGACAAGAGGAGGGTGGAATGTATTCTTTGTAGGAGGGAGTGTTATGTGTTGAAGGGAGGAGGGGGAGCATCTGAGCCGGTGCCAAACTCTCCCCAACTCTCACTGGCTGAGAGATGTATATGTGACGTAAACATGAGGGAAGCTGATGAAAGCATGCATCTCAAACAGAGATAGTGAATCTGAGCTGAGCTGAACTGGAGCTGGAGGGTGATGGTGGTGGTGGTGGGGAGGATGGGTGCATTAAAGCCGCTGCTTGCCTATGTTCAATCTTTGATATGACTCAGTTTCTCTGAAGGTTTTCAAATTTCATAATTGTGCCCAATATAAGATTGATCATCTGATTTAATTTTGAATTTGAAGGCATTTCTGAACTTAAGTTTTCAAAACAGTACTACAAAGGGCAGTGCTCTATAAAAGGGTTATACATTAAAAGGAGCTTTACACTTAAAATCCGAGGAAAAAAAGGCAAATATAAGGAGTCTCTAAATTTACTCTCTGCTTAAATTAATCTGGAAGAGATTTTAAAGAGGACACTGCTTTTTTAAGCTTAATTCTTTGAGTTTGTTTCAAAATGCATCACAGACCAACCAGCTTTAGTCTTCAGATAAATAAAAAACTGCCAACAACTTCATAAGGAATCAAAAACCTCCTATAATCTATATCTGGAATCATTAACTTGAAGTTATTAATAAAAATTTAAAAATTAACCAACAGCCAACGATTCACAAACTTATAAATTGGCATAAGGTTCTTGTTTCGAAAGTACCAACCAATCAAGCCACCAAACACTTTCAGTATTGTACCTTTGGAACCAAAAGTAACCCTTCAGACATGGTACCTAGACCTTAGAGTTTTCACCGCACACAGTACTCTTTCATGTGGGCAGGGTTGTTGTCACTCACTGCTCCGTCCAATACTCACTGTATGCACCTCGTTTATCATCCACAGAACGAGGCTGCACATCGGCATTTTCCAAAAAAAAGACAGGTTGCAGTGAGAGTCTCTCTCCATGGGATATTTAAAAATAGTAGGTTTGTGCATTTAGTCCTTCTCAGCAAGCTCAGGGGTTTAGTGTTGCTGTAGCCCACAGGAACAATGCTCCACAACGTTTATTTTTCCTCCGAGCGAGGATTGGGATATATGCCGCTCACATAACCTGGTCAAAATTAATATATATAAACACTTGAATATCCACTCACTACTAAAAGTAAAGTAAAGGTCAAAGTTGTCACAGTGAAATTTAAGGTGTGTTGATGGATTCATGTTGTCAAGTCATAAACTGAGTAACATTACAAGTTAACGTTCCACCTTAAAAGTTGCCGGCAGTCGACTCCAGCTGCTGGAAGAGCCAGTAAAACATCCTTTCATTTTATAGTTACAGTCTACTAAAAAAACTCTCCACAGTATGAACGGTGGTTACATGAGCCTCAAAACCAGCCACAACTCAACAGAGGGGGGACCAAAAATGGGGACGGTAGGGAACGACTCCATTGGTATCATCCACAGATTTTCAATGTGGAAAGGGAAGTACCGCTGGGTGGAAACGAGGCTTTAGTGAACCTGCCTACCACTAGTGTTTTTTCCTTTAGCAGCTCTGACTTGTAAAACTTCTTATCTTTCTTTAATTAGTGGATAGAAATGGTCCAATCCTTCATAGATCCAATCACAATCCTGTCCCAATGCCAACCATTCCCATTAAGACAGAATCAATCTAATTACTGTGCACACGTGACAGCCTCCTCCACTCCTCTCTATATCACCCCCGCAAAAAAGTGGATTACATTGCTTCTTGTTTGCACGTTGTAGTTTTCCATCTCAGTAGTTCAGTCAGGAGAGACTAATTGGAATTAAAAAGTAATTCAATTGATTTGTTTGACATAGTGAAGGAACGTGTGACCTCATTGTGATGTCATCATTTTTACAGGAGTAGTCACATCATAAGCCATACAGGAATATCCTCCAGATGGAGCGTAGACGCTGGTGGTGGAGAAAAAGTGGAGAGATCTCACTGAAAGGACTCATGAACAGCTGATTCTGGTGAAGTTCAGAGGCAAACAGGATGGAGGTGGGTTGCGTCAATGTGACGCTGAAATGAAAGCTGATTACAGCAGAGGACAGAACGTTTTTTAAAGTTTAACAGCAATGAAATGATTAGTTCTCAAAGACTGTGGCAAGATGTGATTGGTCGAAGTAAAAAGGGTGAATGACCCAAGTCAGCTGATTTTTGAGCTGGAGGTGGGTAATGAAAAAAAAATGTGAATATGTGAATAGTCTTGCTGATTGAACTTTCGCTAAGTTTAATTTTAATCAACTGGATACATCCGTGATGAATTTCAATTTCAGCATCTGACCTTGTTTGAATAAATAAGGACTTTCTTCCCCAGAATAATCATCATATTTACAAGGAACTATTAATTTCAAATTTAACCACTATAACTGTGGAAAAAGCTTTTGCTGAGCCAGGGCACACACAAATGTCTTCAGCACCTTCATGCAAGATGCAAATGCAAAATCCTTAATATACTGAAGAGACTACTGTCCTCAATATGACAAATGACTTGCTGATATGTGCTCTGTTTTAGTACTACTTGACCTGATTGCAGCCTTTGACACAAATTACTTTTGTATACTAATTTCTTCTGCCCTAAATTTTTTACCTCTTACCTGAATGGCAGAAAGTTCTGAGTCTTCATAACTGATAATGTCTTAATTCGGTGTGGAGTACCACAGGGTTCAATTCTAGGTCCATTTTTATTCTGTCCAGACACCTGTTCTTGAGGACAATACACATCTTTTTCTTCACATCCAGGTGAACCTCCCCACTTAAACAAGAAATTATGAAAACTGGGTGACCACAACACTTAAATAAACAGGTACTGTTATGTTCTTTCAATGGGCTCAGTCAAAATCTTTCAGCTGGCTCCAGACTGAATCTGTTTCCAGTCTTGGACACCTTTTTATGTTGCCTCTGTACCACCTTCCTGCTAGGATTAATTTTAAAATTCTCCCAATAACTTTTAGAGCACTTCAAGGCCTGGATCCCAGCTACATGCATTTTATGTTTATACCCCCACCAACGGCGGGTTGCCTAGAATAAACAGAAGAGGATTTGGCAGTGAACATGAGAAGTGATAAACAGTGTGGCTGAGAGAAGACACAGAAATAAGCAACACTTACAGAAACTGACAGAGCACTAGCCGCTCTGCTTGACTGGCAGGTGATCTTTCCAACACTAAGCGTGCACTCTTCTTTTTAGTAATTTGTAGCAAAAAATACACGCAAAATTACAGAGTATTTAACATGATTCAAATCTAATCCTTAAAGCTGCAGCTACCAACACACCACACAGTGAGTTTTTAAGCTATTAGTATTGAGCTTCACCTCTCATATCAGAGAATCTAAGATTGTTAACCGGACTTTCCTGAGCCTCTTTTACATCCTCCAGGGAGAACAGTCTCTTCCCATTAACTCACCCAAGGTTGGCCAGGATTTTCATCTCCAAAGATATGCATTTCTAAACATTGTATAAGCATTGTGCATTATTCATTGGGCTTATTAGAGGAGGTGGACTTTGGGTTATTGCAAATCAGAGGAACAAATATTAACCCATAACATTAGCATACGAATGAGTAAGCTTCTCAGTGAATGACTTACAAGGACTTGTTTCATAGAACATGCCCTCAAGGTAAGCACTGCTCCATACCTAATACAAACAATATAGGATGGAATTAAAATTGTATGACATCTATTCCTGTAAGTCCAATTTTGTTTGTACTTCGACAATATCCTGTGTTTTGTAGTTACCCAGAGAACCCCATCATAATAAATGTCACTGGTGTTTTCTGTATTTACCCTGGAAAATAACATAATTAACCTTGCTAATAAGAGTCAGAATACCATACTGCTGCTGTACTGGAAAAGTACATCAAGAGGGAATGTTATGGCTGGCTTGCTTGCATCATGTGGACCGAGTGCAGCCTTGACTCAGTGCACATGCCTGCACATATGTTCCCGTGTTTATGACGTCTTTGAGCATCAATTCAGTTTGGATGAAAATCAATGATCCTCCAGGACCAAATCGTCTCTGTATGGCCTGAGGTTTTATTTTTCTGAGATTGTAGCCTAATGAGGCACTGCAATCCCCCTTCACACACTCACAGTTCAATCCCATCCTGCACCCCCACCCAGCCGGCTGGTCCTGCACTCTGCATGCCCTGATGCAGATGTCTTCAACGCTGGATACTCATTAGCCATAGGGTGCAATTCCAGTTGCACTTGTTCATTTATTGTGAAATATAAGTATGGGGATTCTTCAAAACCAGTGAGAAAATCTGGTGCCATGAGATGCAAACTGATACTGCAGATTGAAATACTACCAATGCATCAATAGCCTTCATCAGTTTTAAAAACCCACAGTGTCTCAGGCCTAAATATGTCTCTCATGTCAGCTTTGAACAGTATCCAAAGATACAGTAATTTTTTTCTTCACACCAAAATAATATCGATGCGATATACATTTTTCTGCTCATTTGTGTCAATCATGTTCAGCTTGGCAACGTCCTACTGGTCTGTCCATCAGCTGCGTGATGGGAATCATCAGACTGCAGTCACCAGGCCCAGCATGTACCAACTTGTCATCTTGGTGACGCACGCATCTCAACTTTACTTGACCCAGTTACATCACTTCACTGCCTCTCATCTTACTGCATTTGTCATAATTATATTATCGGAGGAGGGTGAGCATGTGTATGTGTGAGTGTAGGTGTGTGTGAAAGAAAGTTGAGGAAGCTTCCAGTGCCTTTTTTGATCCCCAACGCAGTGCTTTCTAATTGCCGTCTGGTACACAAACGCTTACTGGAGTTGGTGGTTGAGCATCTTCAAGCATCACCAAGTTTGAAGATGAGCATTGTAAATGCTTATTCAAAGACCATGGATTTCCTGAGAATATTATGTTGACAGGCAACACAAATATAATAATATAATAATTAATCCAAGCTGTCTGTAAGACCCTCCCTGTTATTTTGCACCCACAAGCTTTTTGTTCTCACATGGTAATTATGCAGTTTGGTAATGAGCTTGACAATGATAACTTGGGCAGATGAAAAATTAAATGTAATTTTCTTGTCTTTTTTCTCTTATTGCTCCCAATTTCTAGATAGTGATTGGTAATTTTATAAGCTAAGTAAGCTAACGTTACTAGCTAAGTAAGCTAACGTTAGCCTCATGAGTTGATTGAAAACAGTGCCAAAAATCACTCCTTCCTATATCAGCGGCACTGAACCTTTTTCATGATGAAGACCAGAATTGACCCTTCGCTAAGCCTCTCCCTTAATCAGTCACTGTCCAATCCTACATTAGCAACCGTGTGTAGCAACCGAGAGGTCCGTCAAGCTTTCAGCAGAAGCTAATATGCCGAAGCGGCGTGCATACGGTAACGTTACCTTCAAGTCCGACACCTGATACCCAAAAAGTGTCGAAGGTGGTGTTGAATTTTTCCCCTTCCCCAAGCCCAAGACCCAAGGAAGATATGGCTAAAACAGTGTGGAAGACCACATGAACAGCTGAATGCAGCAAAGATCAATAAAAACACCTACGTTTGTTCCAAGTTAAGATGCTAACTAACATTAGCTAACGCTAGCTTTGTGTGCTAGCTGCTCTCCCTTTGTCTGCCCCAAGGAGGGAACATAACTCAATATTAACTTTTAATTTTATATTTAAACCATATATTGACGTACCCTGCTGTACAAGAGCATTCTTTGTCCTTCACGTGAAGTGTCAAGACTTGGGGTGCCTGACGCTTGCATTGCAACTGGTGAGCTTTTCCTGCTATTTTAATGTTCTTGTGATTTATACTCCTCCAGCAGATGATATTGTGAATGTAGCTCTCACATGCATATTGAAGACCTTTTTGTCGGCTTCTCTCTGATATCTCTGAACAGTTTTTCCAAAAATTTGATGTTATTTCCTTTGGAATATCTCTCACTGATATTGCTGAAAACTCCATATTTCTTATGCTAGGAGCGAAAGCTTGACAGACGTGGCAACACTAACTAAGGGGGGCGGGGCTTAGCGAAGGGTCAATTCTGTAGTCGGCATCTACGGTTGAGGAGATAACCATGGTGACGTTAGTGAAACCCAAAGAGTGCCCCAAGAATGAGTCAAAAACCCCCGAAATGAGTTAGCATTTCACCACTCTCTGTTCCCTTGTCGCAAAGTCAATTGTGTTTTTTAATGGGTTCTTGGTTCGATGCCCACAATAAGGTCTGTGGTTAGCACAGGCTTAAGAGACTTTCATTTTTTGTTCTACGACATAAAACACGCCAGTAAATACCTCAGTCATGAACTTTAAAGCTTCTACGTGTCTTAAAAAACGGGGTTGCTAACAAGTGGCGAAATGAGACTCCAGAACGTTATCACGCCGAGATGCGACAAACACAGCTTCACAGTCTTGTTATGGTGGTGATGTTTGGTCATTGCCTGTAGTGTTGTTCATTTATAGCCTAACGCAAGGCTTCAGTGTTCATGAAAGTGGCATTTGCGTACATCATCTCGAGGAGCTAAATGTTTAAGTATCATAAATATCTGTTTGCTGCAGAGCTTGTTTTTGCCAATAATCCAAAATCCAACGGAAATATTCCCATTGGCTTTTTGATGAGGGAACCAGTGCCATGCTAACTTCCACTTCTACAGAAAAACATCATCCCTGAAGCAATAGCAATCTATGATCAGAACAGTCATTCCTATGAGGAAAGGCGTAGTTTTTCTTTCCCAACATTTGGAGGGGACACATTAAGCAGGGAATGTGGGTGTCCTCCCCCAAAGAATCTGGAGCATCAAATTCTTCATGTCCTGCAGAATTTTTATGCAACAATTTATGGTTAAAATGTCATTGTCTTGCTTCAACTTTGCAATGTTGCTTTATCTTCTGTCTGTTTTGTGGCAGATTGCAACTGCTGCTTTGAAGGTGGCATACTGCTGCTACCTACTTTACTGTCATTGTTGCACCTATGAGTCAGATTCTGGCAGCTGTCAAATCAAAAGTACGACCACTTCTTGTTTGTATTTAATGGGGGTACAAATGCATGTGTGCTAAATACTGAGGGGAAGTCACATTGGGCTCACTTTTATAGTGAATTAATTACTGGGAATGAACTATTTCTGTCACGTGTCAGTTAAGAGGAGGACCCAAATGCAGACTGACAGACATTTGAGTTTTTAACAAAAAGGGAGCTTTAATGTAGCTGATCAAAAACATCCAGGACAGGTAGGCAACTAAAAGTCCAAACGAAAGCAGAATAAAAAAAAAAAAAAGCTGGAAACCAACCAGACAAAAACATGACAAACAGGGAAGAGCACAGGAATAACGGAGGGATGAACGCAGGATGAACAATGGAATGCATCCAGGAGGAACACAGACAAACTGACCAAAAACAAAGGAAAACACACAGGTATATACACAGAAGGCTAATCGCAAGAACGAGACACAGCTGGAGTAGGAGGACATAGGCAAAAGGAGGGAAATGGAGATTGGCTGACAACAAGGGTGTGGAGGGGAACACTAGGGTGGAGCAAACAAGACTGATACAGAACAGGTGTGAAGGGAAGACTCTTGGAACAGGGAAGGACTAACGAGACAGGTGTGACAGAAAACAGGTGGGAAAACACACAAAGGCAGTAAGTAAAACCAGACATGACACATGAGGGCAGATTAAACATGAATGAGTAACATGAAACAAGGAACACAAACAGGAACCTCCTAAATAAAGTCCATAGGATAACAGAAAACAAACAAACCCAGGATCATGACACTCTTAGTGCAGCCACGTGCACACGCCCTTAACCGACTGCTGCTCAGAGAGGGGTATAGAGATTGGTCATTCCACCCCACTGACACAATCATTTGTGACACTCATCATGTGCAGGCCCTCTTCACATATAACCCTGCTCTCAACCCTTGAGGTATGTCCTTCACCAGTCTGTGCCTGATTTCATATGAAACCACAACAAGGTGCTTCGTGCCTGACACAAGGGTCAAGGAGTCCATAATTTTTACAGTTTTCAAGTGATGTTAAATGTGTAAGAGCTATAATCATGGTATCATAAGATCTAAGACACGGTTATGTCATATGACTCGGGTTATACATGCATTAAGCTTTTAATTCAATGTGATAACAGAGAAACAGCCTCGGAAAAACCATGATGTAATGAAATTAATCTGACGCTCTGGCAGCATTTTGATGCAATTGATATTAAGTTTTTCCGTGGCTCATGCTTGATACTCTCAGCCGTCCCTTAGCCAGACAGGCCAGTAATGAGAAAAACTTGTTTTACTCTAAAAACATGACTTTCCAAGGCTGGCTGGAAACACTCTCTGTTTGGCTCTTATGACCAGACCCTAAGTGGGTCAGCCATAGTAATGGGCTGCTCCATCGTCCTTCATCTGGTAATTCGGAGAATTGATTGAACTCAGTCTCAACTTTCTGTTAACCTGTGCAAAGAGGCAGAAGACACGGTATCACTCAGGAGGAAAGAAAGATAAAAACAGGAGGGGTGGTCGAAGGAAAAGATGATGTTCTCATATGCCTGACTTGTTTTCAGAAGGGAACATGTATTTCCAAATATAGCTACGTGACCTGAGGACATGGTATTTAGTTCTCTGTAGACCAAATTCCCCTGAATGAAAGTTACCATTCAATATTCGCATGATTTATGCTCTTTGTTTACAGATGGAAATGTAAGCAACTGTCAGGATTCATTTCATGTGGACACGTTTACTGTCAGTCAAAAATGCTGCCTCTCCGCGGTCTTTGTAATGTTACCAGCATTCACTTCACCGTTTCAACACATGGACTGTGTATGAACTGTGAAGTAAACTTATGCAACGCCCTCAGACGCTGCACAATCCCAGTTTCCTTTCACAGTCACAGCACACACACACGAGCACACACAGCTTCTGTAATTAGGCATAATATAGTGTACATTGCTGTTCCGATTCCAATAATCTTGTTTTCATAATCAATGAGTCCCACAGGACATGTGATGGATCGTAACGCCGCATGAACATAGCCTGACATTAGTGATTCAAATTTTCAATACCAGGCACCGCCGTATTGTTTGTCCTTGCCACATTTCCGCACATCTATTTCGTATCGAATACCATTCATCATTCCTCAGTCAAACATGCTTCATGTGAGTACACATAATGTGGTCGTAAAAAGACAGATGCTGCGCTGCATAAGAAGCAGTAGATAATGGCCCTTTTTGGACTTGAGGGGATTTGTCACTTTTGTTTGTACACCAAATAGCAAAGTACATCAGCAAGGACAACTGCGGTTTACACGAACCATTGGCAGGCAGCCAAGCAAAGAGTAATAACAGAGACGGGAAGAAAAAGGAGCCACCTTACATCATCTATTGCATTGGAGACCGACAGGAGAGTGATGTACTATATAAGTGTCACATAGCAGTTTTTAAAGGGCTTGAATTGTAGCACAGACGACTACAATGGCTGCTTCAAGAGCCTCGCTTTGCACCTTATGCAGCTATCTGTACAATTATTCTGTGTATGAATCTGACACCAAGTAAAACATTCAGACAAAAATGGTATTTCTTTGTGTAAAAGCAGCAGCCTATTGAGCTATACCTCAAGCAGTAAGCAATATTCCGACCCTGCAATTCATTTTCAAAGCACTGAGGGTATTTTCCTGCATATTGTTCCCTCCAAGAAATGACAGATTATTTCGAAACATTCTAATTTGTCTGTAGTCCATTTCCAGCACTCTCAGGTCAATAGATAGAAGCTGCACCTACACACAAATATTATTTCTCCCCTGTGGCCACCCCCCTCCCTCTCTTCTCTTTCTGACAGAGCTTTTGCTGCCTGAGCCAGATGGCATTTCTCAACACAAATGAACCCCGCCGACGAACGCACGCCCGTAACACAACAGAGAGAAAATAGTGACGGTCCGAGTGCGGTGTCTCTGAATAAATCATGGGCTGGAGAACAAAGGCTTCCAGCAGTTTGATCAACGAAGCTCATTTAAATCTCTTTTTAATACGCTAAGACCTGCAAAATGTATCAACCTGGCTGTATTAAACTCAGCTTAACATTTACAACGATGGGGAACCTTGTCTGAAGGAGCTGTTAATTCCTCGTTTATTCAGTGGAAAAGGACACTCTCTGAGGTGCGCTGAGTTAATCTCTATTAGCTAATGACAGAGTGCATTTTTGCTTTCAATATTCGGCCGAGTTTCTTGACAACAGGCTACAGATGCAGCTTGTGACAACTGTGCTTTTATTCTACTTAATCCGATATAGTGTACTGTGCCATAAAGTTCAGAAAACGCACACTGAAACATCAAGAGATCACTGGATTTTCAGACTCTTTCATCAAAAAAAACAATTCGTAAAGCTGAAGTTAAAACCTCTGAATCTGACCTTTTATATATGGAACACAGTTCTCATATTTCTGTTTTTAACTTGCTCTTAGGACAATAATACCAAACAGTACCAAACAGTTGTGGGGACTCCCTGAGAGGAACTGCTCACTGGGAAGATCCCACAAAAACTACATACCTTCAAGGGCTTTTTTTTCTGTGTGCATACGCACCACCAATAGGAACGCTAAAGTGACGTACTGTAAAGCCCAGTTCAGACCAAAGATTCACGACGAGATAAGTTGAAACAGGCAACTACTTGCAATGCACCGTTCTGCAACGTTCTAAAAACCTACCGGTTCACACCAATGCAACTAGATGAGATGGTGTATCATCTCTATGCAACAACTCTCTTGTTCTTCTGTTCTGATTTACAGCTTTTCAGGTTTATTTTGTGGGTGAATATAATTTGTAGCCTCTTGAAATATGAATGAGGATAGTGATAATGAGATACTGGCTACAGGTACATTTGTAGTAGTGATGAAACAGCAACCAACATGAACAAAACGGGCATCAAATGGACTGTATTCAGAACAAATACGCTACAATAATATAAGTAAGCAGCACTAATTAGTTAGTCCACATACAGCGAGCAGCAGCAGCAACCCACCGTCCAACACTGGTACAGCGTGAGGACAGAAACAAGGCCTCAGCAGGGATAGAGCACATACCATAGCGGTCATTTTGACTTGACCAGCAGACTTCACTACAAGCTGATTGGCTCTTGATACAGGTGATGCGCTTCACGTTGGCAAAAGCACATCACCTGGCGCTGGCAATTCGACCTGCTGAGTTGCAGGTGACACCATCAGCCCGCTTGAGTCGAGCTCAGACCGGCCAGTTCACACCACTGCAGCTTTTCTCTGCAACGTTCTAAAATGGGTTTGTCTTGTTGCGAATCATTGGTCTGAACTGGGCTTTAGTCGGCCACAGCATTGCCAGGTGGGAAGTGTAGGATTATCGTACCAGAGACTCGAAATGATCGTATTTTGAGGGAAATTATCGTACATCCATCATAACCAAAATAACAATCCTACTGATGCGCTATAGGCAAATATAGTCACTCTAGTGTTTATGTTTTTGGTTTACTTTTTTCCATTTTCCTTGCTTCTGTTTTTCCTCTTCTTCTTCTGTTTTGAATCTCATTCTCGCTCGACTTCCTGACGGGTCCTAGCGCCTCGTGGGGCGGGTACAGCTGACCATTCAGCCAATCGTGCTCATTGTTCAAAGACAAACGTCACCTGTATCTCACGCTAAGCAAAGTTCGATTGGCTGGAAACATGTCACATGGGAACAGATGCCTTCAGGGCTCACAAAAAAACTCCGGCATACTGATAACAACCACACATTCATGAATGGTCAAATTATCATACATTTGGCCTTTTTGGGGATTATTGATCCTACATCGTACAGAGGGCCAAATTATCGTACAAATACGATAATTATCGTACACCTGGCAACACTGGTCGGCCAGCAACTGGTATAGCAATGCCACTTTTGCATTGACGAGTAAAAATCACTTTGTATTTCCACCACTTAATATATGCTCACTAAAACCTGGAGTTCACTGTTGGTCCATTTGTCCATGTTTTCTTCCATTCTTTTCGTTATGAGCTCTTGTTTTTTGTTGTCTGTTGTTGACATAGCCAATGCAGCAATGGTAACGACCATTTTCAAACACCTGTTAGCTAAACCTATCAATGCACACGTCTAGACAAATAACTGTACACTTATGTTGCTCAAAGCTGACTTTTCATTTAGCGCTAGCATCAGTTCAAAATTATATTTTGTCAGATGCTTATGTCTAAATTTAGCATGGTGACATTCTATGAAGATAACCTCTGTATGTTTTTGATCACTGTGACATTCTTTTGCCATTTTCTGTGGATTTGATTGATCCGAACTGAAATCTGAAGCCTCTCGTTCAGCTGGAAGCTTCACACATGCAGGGTAAAGTTTTTGCAGTCCCCTAACAAGAGTTATGGAGTTGGCCTTCATCTTTTGAAAACTGCATTGTCTGCCTATCGCATCAACTTTGCCTTCTGTTTAATCAGCTCTTTTCTAACAAAGGTCATCAGGAAACATCCAAACCTGGACCACAAATATTAGCCCATTTGTGATCAGAGAGGCTCCATCCTAAACATTTTGCCTTGGATTTTTGCAAGCGTAGCCATTAACCTTTTCAAAAATCGAATCTGGATTTGACAAACTGGGGCCTGGCATAATGTGCTTCATCCCTCAGTGTGGATTAAAAAAACCAGAGCCCTTTATCAAGCAAGATGAAAAATCAGAGATAGCGTAGTGAGACAGTTTGAGGTAAACTGTATCTGGGTCAGGTCCAGCCTGCCAGACTGTTAGTGCTTATTATTGAACACTGCCATCCTCTTTCTCTGTCTCTCTCTCTGTCTCTTGCCTCTCGAGTTCATCCAGCAGATCCTCTCTCATATTGACCGCATGCATTACAGGGCTTGGGGAACATGGCTACAAAAGTCCCTCATTAGAAGTTTTGGTTTCTCTGAACATTATGGGAGGAGGTGGAGTATTGATCGCTGCAAGATAGCTAACTGGAAAACACTTCCCATCGGAGCCGACTGAGGCTCATTTGGGAGGGATGCTGCTGGCAAGCTGGAGACTATTCCACATCTGGTTATTGGACCCGGGGCGGTAGTGAATACAGTATGTTTCTCCTGCAATCAGGAAACACTGGGAAATCTATATGTGGTAATTACAAATTCATGCCACCACTGTGAAATTGAACACTTGGCGTCATTATAAAGTAATGGGCGCATTAGAGGGAAGTTTGCTGCGATGATTTCCCCCTCGTATGAGTATCATCAGCAGTGATCCACACAAATGCAACATTATCCTGTCAAATTGCACAAAGGATGGTATTATACGAGAATGCAGCATTGGAATCTACTTTTCCTTTACACGAAAACAAAGTGGAATGGGCTCAGAAACTGAAATACAGCTTCATAGATGGTTCACTTGGTTCAAAGTAAATCCTTTTCTTTGCTTACCAAGCTCATTGGGAAGCCATTAATTCGAGGAGGCTTTTTATATCCCTACTACAATGGCCAATTTGTACATGAGAATGTAAAATATGCTATGATTCACATCCATTCCCTCTATCTGTAATGTAATTACCTCACATGCTGTAACTCCCACTATGATTCCATAAATATTCATGCAAATCCAACAATTCATAGGAGGCACATACTCACTATCAAGTCTGAAGTGGCATGTGTGCTTTATGGCAAAAAATAACCCTGACTCTGTATTTGATATGGGACATGAATGGCTGCACTGTTCCCACTGCTGACAGGGTAAGACAATGGATATAGGTCATGAAGAATGAGGTCCACTTAAAAAGTGCTCATCATACTGGAAGGCACAGTCATTATTTTTCACAGAAACTCAGTAATGGGCCCACGCAGATGCAGAGATGAAAGGCCAACATCTGCTTTCATAGTCATCTCTCAAAGACCATTTTTACAAATGTTATCCAGCCTTTTCCACCACCATCGACAGCCTTTAATCAATGCATAAAGATTGTCCGACTCTGCCATATCTACCCTATGAAAAGCCTGTTTGAGAGAGAGAACACTGTTTTCATTCATCATTAAAGATATTGGCGCAGACTTTGTTTTCCTAACATCAAAGCGTCTCTGATTCTTCTGCTGCTGTTCGGATTTAAATGCAGATGCTCTTAGATAAACACACCGCCTTCTACAAAGTGTGGAAATGACGACTCTTCACTACAGTTAAGATGTCACAACTCAATTATGAATCCAACTTAACATCAGGAAGCTGTGATTTCTCTCCGCACCGTGTAGTTAAAAGGCTCCTTGTAATTCACCTCGTATATTCGTTTAGCATGAAATGGTGTGTACAAAGCCAATTGAACTTGAGACAATCCCTTCATAATTACAGCTCTTCCCGTCCCTTAACAGCTATTGGTCCTTGGTGTCCTCCTGGTGCAACGCTGAATAAGAATTTGGGCCCAGTCATCTGGAAATGAGGAAGGAGGGAGGTGACTGGACGGTATTTGTTGGCCATGCTCGATGAAGCTGCTAATTGTCCTTGGCCATGTAAAGCAAACCTACATGTCCCATCCTTTTTTCATTATCGCAGTGTGCTGTCTCTTTATTCTCACAGACCACCACTGCCGTGCAAGGCCACTGACGAAACGGGGTAAAGGGCACAGCCTGAACACCAGATGGACCAGTCCTAACAAGGAGTGTCTTATTTTTGTTTTATTCATCCTCGAACAACCCTTTCCTTCATGAGCTGGTTTTAGGAAGATGATTGGGCCCATATGAAGCGTCTCAGAGTCGGAAAATCAGTCCTAACTGGCCAAAAATTGTCAGCGGTGCATTTCAGATCATACTTTAAGGACTCAGGAGAAATTTTCTACCTCAAGATATTTTACAATGTGCTTTTACTCTATCTGAATATGTAGGGGAGTTCCAAAGATGGCCTTACCTGTTAGGACTATACTATTGTGGAGATGTTTTCCTATTTTTAAGGTGTATATCCCAAGAGTAGGTGACACGACAAAAATGTATAGGGCACATAAATAATCAACAGGAAGAGAAAATTCCATGGTGCACGTATGGTTTTTGATACTGTCTAAGATACTAGTCTAAGAACGCAAATGGTAAATTGGTAAATATTATTGCAGTTATAGCTTTGCTTAATACAAAGTATACGCCATCGTGAGCATTTATACTTTAGCGGAGGTGTGTCTGTGTCACTCTGCAGTTACACCTCCAAAACACTAGTCAGCGGTGGGGTTTCTGTGACGAGCTGTAAAGTTTAGTTGATTCAAAACACACATTAAACACACATTAAACATGGCTTAATAGAGACAGTTTCAAACACAAGTTCACAAATCAGCTTCACTATAACTCGCAGCATTCACAGACAAACACTTGTCTTTATCTGGACACATTTTCCCCACAAATACAACATGCTAACGTTTTTAGCACGATCTTATGGCATTTTACATTGTATAAATTAGCATAGTGGCTAGCAGACTTTTTTTCTTCTCATATGAAGCCAGGGACAACAGCAACATTTAACAAAGGTAACGTTACAAAATTTGGCTCCATTACAACTCACAAGGTTCACTGACAAAACAACTGTCTTATACTAAACACGTTTTCCGAACAAATACAACATGCTAACGTTATTAGCATTGTATAAATTAGCCTAGCGACTAGCAGAGATTTCCTCTGCTCATATGAAGCCAGGATAAATCACACACAAGACTTAAAATGCTATTTTTGTGGAGGCTTTATTGTCTTCACAATTTATTGTTTCTTATCTGTTAAATTAAAGTAAATAAAAGCTTTGTTTCCACTGAGGGAAATGGTTTCAGCTTACAGAAACAGACAGGAGGTCTGCGTCGCCGCGACGTGTATGCCTAGTTACATGTCTAGGGAGGTGCATATCATGCTTGGGCGTAGACTCTACATCATCGCAGAGCCTACGCCATGGGTATGGCATCGATTCAACCCGAAAGTATAAATCCCGCTGTAGCAGAGAATCAACTCACGCCATGTGCAGACAACTCATATGTTCTGAATTTTGCATAGAGCCCCTTTAACAATTCTGTTTCAAGGTTCTGAATGTTGTAAACAGTACTGGTCAGGTAACCTGAAAAATATAATCAATTACTCATGACATATTACACTAAACTCCCACTAACAGTGTACAAGAAAACCGTCTAAATATTTCATATTATAATTCCTTAGCATTGCAGCACTTATTATTTGAAAACATAATCACATTACAGTAATGTTTTAGTGTCCAGCAATCACTCAGTGACAGAACAGCCTCTCCACAGAGTGCTCCTTCTCTCTGCTGACAGTCAGTTTAAGAAAACTTCATAAATAACTCTCAAGTTTGACGTAGGAGTGTTTTTAGTTGTACTTCGACTTCCCAAGTGAGTGATTAATAGAAGCTTGATAAATATAGGCCTGGCTTATTTAAAAATTTCCTGCATAATATTTCGGCCATGGCCAAATTGCACAGCGGACGATTAATGCTTATACATGGATTGCCACTTTACCATGACATGCACTAATGCATGGCATAGAGGAAATGTATAAATCTGACGAAATCACTGGCGCCCTTCATTTTTCAGTCTAATGGCGGTAGCATTAACAGCTGCTAGTCGCTGTCTTATAGCCATTTATTACCACCCATGTTATCCTAGTCTGCCATTTTACTACCATAGCGCTATAAATCAGGGGGCAAGAAGGGGGCCAGCACCCCCATTCATGCCTGCTTCAAGAGAGAAATATGGAGCGGTGGGAAGCCTGCACGCCACAAGCTGAGGTGGATATCACGTCTGAAACATTTAAAAGTCAGTCATAACTTCTCATTTGCCTTCGGGTCAAATACTTTGCATTACACCACGGCCTGCGCTGAATTACTCTCCACTATTATAATGCTTACATCATTTCTACATTACTACACGATCAGTCATGTTGAATAGACTCACTTAGCTGTTGATGGCTTTAATATCTGGCCAGCTTTCTTGAGCAATGTTGGAATAAAATGAGGGGAAAATGACATTTTTAAGTACAAACGCCGTCTTGTAGCTTTTCTGAGAGGTTGCGGTGCCTGGAAACACTGGGGGGTATATAAATGTTTTGGCCACAGCAGCACAAGCCCACATATCCCTGCTTGGCCCGTTTGCTCCTGTGTGGCATGGAGACACACTGCATTTAATTTACTAGTGGCTCGACTAAATGTACCGGGGGGAGGTGCTCCATAATTCATGAGGGAAGAGAAAGGGAGAAAAAAAAAAAAAACATGATGAATCTACGGTTGCTATTCATGCACTTTCAATTGAATGTTAATGGGCAGAGACAAAAGACAAAAAGAGATGTACTCTGGAAGCACAGATAGAGATCTGAGGTCAAAACAACAAGTTAAAATCTGCGGACGTGTTTGTGTGTTTTCTATTCACGAGGCATGATCTAAAAGTGAATTCTAATGAGAAAAAGAGAAAAGTCTTCTCAGACTTTGCATTAATCATTGCCAGTTCTGTTCCTGACCATTTTCTTATCTCCATAATTAAGTAATTAACAGTTCTTGGTGGCAGTTAGCCCTGCGCTCGGACAGGACACAGCAGGAAAATAATAACACTAAATCACTCAACCGTTGGAGGATTTTGGAAAACTGCCGCATGGTAATCAAAGATTAAAGGTAACAAGTGAAGAAATAGATATTGGCTTGGCAAAGGCCGGGAGGAAATATTCTCACACTCCCGCATGCATGCTGTAACACACACACATAAAGACGCACACACACACACACACACACACACACATACATAAAGACACACAAACTAATCTAAGAGATGAAAAATGACCACAGGCATTTTCACACACTTAGCATGCCGGCACATGCGCTCATGCACACATTCACCCACAGATACATAGACCTGACCTGTAAATCAACACTTGACAGGAGGGAGTTTATCACAGATCTTTGCACTTTTCTTTTACACATGGGAATGCACACATGTGCCATTGTGCAATAGTGATGTATGGTGGGGATTTCGCATCATGATCATGACAGAGATAGACGTAAGCCCTGGGGACAATGAAAAATGGCGGTCAATTTAAGTCAAACTGAGATTACAATGTATTCTTTAAAGAGAAATCAGGATATAAATCCCTTGTTTGTTTTGAAAATTGGAATTACTAGAAAAAAGACATTTAAATTTTTTTTCGTTTCTCTGCTGTGATAGCGCCCCCTACATTAGTGTTCTCCATATTTGGTTCTGACTGGCGATGTTGTTCCTGTTTTTATTTTTGGTTTGATGCAATATCTTTGGGATGTGTAGCAGGAATCAGTGCTAACATTAGCACTCTTAGCTAACTGGCAACTTTGAGTGAAAGCTAGCCCGAGAATAAACCTTAACACACTAGAATCTGATAAATATTTAATGTTACAAAGGAAGAATTGTCTTGCTTGTAAACTTTACATAACGACATGTCTTGTGTCATTCCTTGGGGCTATACAGTCTGATGTTCTCCAGTCAGTAGCGCATCGAGGAAGTCAATAGCATATCTGCTAGCAACATGGGCTCTGAAATGTCAGTCAGTTATTGCCATGGTAACTACAGAAGCTTGAAGTTTGTACCCTGTGTACACTTGGTTTTAAAATGTGTTTTGGTAAAGCGAATGAAAGTGGACAGCTGAGACACATCACCGTTCCCACCTGTGTCTATTACGTGTCTCTGACTGCTGTTACTGTTACTGTCTATGCCCCTTTTGCTAGAAGGTCAAAGCACTTTGCGCACAGTTATTACGTCCATACTCTTGCCAGTCACATTACTGGTTGCGTCACTACAGCTGGAAATATCGCTGTCAGCAGGATCCAACACATCTCCTTCCACCACAGGATAAAACGATGGACGGACATGCAACACTTCGTCCAACTCAGTTATCGACCAATGGTGCGCTGCAACCAAAGCAACCACCACGTCTTGCATCAACCTATCTTCAGACGTGATATGCTACAAATTAGTGCCCCCCAAATGATGTTACATCCTTAACGTTAAGTTACATAATCAAAGGTTAGTTAGGGAGATTAGGTTTAGGCAAGTGAAGTTAGTGTGGCTGGGCACATACCTTAAAATACATCACTTGTTGGGAACCTTGGTCTGGGGGAAAGTCCTGTGTTTTGTGACCCATCCACCACCCCATCTTGCCTCCTTACCAGACCTCTCTATACCTCCTCCTTTTCTACTCCCATCAGCAGATTGGTCACGTGATGGCAGCCTTCCAAAATACATGGGTTATGCAGCAATTAATTGTTCATGATTGCATTGGATATGTACGAATTCTGGTGCATTTCTTTTTGCAGGAGAACATATAAACAGTGCATTAGAACAGCCTGCCTGCACTGATGATATTTTCCTGTTACGTCTTTGTCGCACACATCATGACACATCATGTTGATTAGCTTTACACTACAAACACTATGGGGTCAAATGCATCCTGCCCACATGCGTCTTGGTGGTTGTTTACTCTTGTATTTAGTGTTGTCCACTTGTGGTCCAGTTGCCCAAGACGCATGTTATTATCAGGTGTAAACACGGTCTTAGATGCTGTTTCCATTTTTTTGTGTTTCTGCTTGTGTTTATGTGTTCTTTCTCTTAAGCATATCCTGTGTATCTTTATTGGTCTTTGCATCCGAGTCACATTAAAGGCTCGACCTTCACTTGCCCAGCGTCCATAAACAGCGCCTTCTCGGAAAAATCAAACGGGTGCCATCTCTCCATGTAAGGCTCTGTGCACCTGATGCAAACTCAGTTTATTGTAATTTATTGGACATGCTCTTGCGCACACCTATAAAAGTTAACAAGCTCACTCTTAAACCCAGGTTTGGACATTTATAAGGTTGTGGGAGACATCATGTTGCATCGCTGAGAGAGACGCAGAGAGCACAAAGGACAGTTGTTGAAAGGGCCGCTGATGTATTGGTCATCCTGTGCTTCCTCGGACTTCAATGAATGCATCTTTTCTTTGATCTGCTAAAGTTGTTTATAATGATTCTCTATTAGTGGCACAGTCATTACCCTTTCCCATGGGAGTGATGCACCCCCACCTTTTTACACACACACTAGAGCACACATATAGACTATTCATTCCCGTCACCAGCAGAATGTCTGGCAGATTAAAAAGAGAAAGTGCACATATCTCAAAGCACCCATACATCAAGCAGTCTTTGCTGCTGGTTGCTCTTCCTCTGTGATGCCATTGTGAGAGCGAGTGGGAGTGCTGGTGGTGTTGGGGGGTGTCTGTACGCTGGTCTGTGCTGGACTTTGTCATGTAACCCTTCCGCTCTTTTTTTTTTTTTTTTTTTTTTTAAAAAAAAAGGAAGATAGAGATAGGGAGGTCTTTCATTGCAGCCACTGCCTGGGATAGTTAATCCCGGGCTATAATAGGCTCGCTTCGACTCAACAATGTAGCCGAGCATGTCCCTTTGATTTGGAGGCCTTGTTCCAATCTGGCTCCAATCAGTGCGTTGAGTTTCTGGGGGCACTGCTGATTTTCTCGCCTCAGATGAGTGATCGCTGGGAGACAGCCGGACATGCGCTGCCAAGCCCGGATCGCATGAGCTGAAAAATCGCACAATCTCACACTGAAATGACCAAGTGTGTGTATATGTGTGTGTGTGTTCTGCCAAGGCACTATGGTAAACCAAAATGTTCTGGCTGGCCTCCAGTTTGAAAGTTCTTTAATCCTCCATCTGCAGGAGAGCGTGCAGGTTGCCCAGCACACCTCAACGCGGATACCTTCACACTCACACACACATTCGAGCACCGCAAAAAAATGTGATATTATGCTGTTTGCGTTTGATGTGGGCGACTAAAGAATCCTCTCAAAAACCTGGTGTAGAGCAGCCACAGTGGGAAGAACAACCTGCTGCTCCGATTGAAGTGCACTTGTCAATGGCGACCTGCCGGATCAAAACAACCACGACGCAACCCCTGTGGCTTGTACACCTTTGTCGTTTCCTTCAGAAGACACATTGTTAGACATTCAAAGGGGATGTGGAAGAGGTTATTACTTTGTCAGAGAATATTTCCAACTGACAAAAGATGAAAAATATTATCCCTCTCTTGGTAGCAGCGGGTGAAAGTGAGAGGAAGAGAGGGTAACCTTGGTGGTTGGCAATGCACTGACCCAGGTCACTTTGTCTGATGTATGATGCAGCATCACAGAGCACACAGCACATTTATTAGACTGTGTAATGATAAAAAGATAGTGGGGGAAATGGATGATGGTTGAATTGGAGCCCACACATGGAGACGAGGCCCCTGCCTGCAGTCTCCTGGCGGTAATATCATAAAGCAGGCGAGAGAAGATGCTCCTCAGGAATACAAATGTTGCCTTTAAGTTGGAAACGTGTGGCCTGAGATGTGCCACCATATTGAAGGTGGGGGAGTGGGGGATTTAGCTCTTTAGCCGATTAATCTTTGTCATCATCTTGGCATTGTGGAGAAGCAATTTAGATGGTAAATACAGTTTGTGATCCATATATCATCTGGTTTGTGCCGTGGTATGCCAAAGTTTGGCTGCACATTTAGGGGCTAAGCAAGATTTATGCTAAATAAATGGTCTTATGTGTCACTGAGATCTTTTATTCGTTATCACGGCACCAACAAGGAGATTTTTTAAGAGCATATCTGAATTTCATCACTTGTAGTAAAAGTTTAACTTGTTGGATGAAATGTCTTCAGATCTTAGTGGAAGGAGGAACAGTATAAAGCAAAAACATTTACCAGCAAAAAACTGAAAAATGGTGGATGGTGGAATAATATTTCAAAGGAAATAAATGAATAGGAGAGAGAGATGTTCTGCGGGGAGAAACTTGTTGGCAGCTTGAGTTAAATCTTAAACAGTTTTTTTTCTGACTAAGTGGGTGTTCAGACCAAAAATAGCTCTGTGTTCAACAATGCAAAGGGCTGAGTTGGTGTTGGCTTATTTCTACAGGTACTGGTAAGATAATGAAATATGATTAGGGAAGTCAAGTATGAGTAATATGTGGGTGTGGAGGCTTATTAGACACCAAACCACTGCACAACTGTTATAATATACCGCGAAGAGATTTTATAACTCTGTAAACTCATATTGTAAACAGTCATTCTGTCCTTTATGAATCCAGGTTAACAGTAGTAATACCAGAGCTGTAAAGTTGTTGCCTTTTGGATGAACCAAACTTTTAAATCCAATGAATACCGATTGTGAACACAACATTCAAACTTGGATTTTCCTCCCCACACTGCTTGCACGTACAACGCGGTCACACTCCAAAGTTGTCAAAATCAGGCGCTTGGGCAGTGACTTTCGGCATCAGACACTGACGAAAAAAGCCATCCTTTAACATCGGCATGATACACGGCTGGTCGCTGTTATAGTTTAAAGGTGCTTGGCGGTGTCAGGGGGAAATGTGGGCAGGACAAGAACGAAAGTTAAGGCGGCGAAAGTCCAAGTAGGGCAGGTGGGAGAGGTGGTGGATGGGTCCAACGAACACCAACTTTCACCCAGGAGAGCGGTTTTTGTGTCCTGTAAGATTATAAAGCCAAACTCTGTTCTTTTTTCCTAAACCTAACCATGTGCTTTTGTTGCTGGAGGAAAAAAAAAACCGTTAATTTGAGTTGTACCGACATAGTGCTTTTATTTTGAAAGAGACTGTATGTAAACGGTAAATTTCCTGTGAAAACGGAAGTGTATTTTGAAAGAAGACAATGCATGTAACGGAACATTAACAACCAGGATACTTTTCATGTCGTATATGGGTGACATATATAAAAATTCACCCTCCATACAGTTGTCATTATGGGGGAGAAATTAGCCTAGTTATAGACCATAACTGTTTTTTTGTATCAGGCTGTAAACATGTTTTTGTGCTGTAAAGTTGTGCATTTTAAAACGGGTGCTCTGTAGGGACTGACTTGCTTTTAGAGTCAACCTCAAGTGGCCATTTGAGGAACTGCAATTTTTGGCACTCCATTTTTTAGCCCTGGAAGTCACTGTTCAGTCTGTATTAATTTTAAAAGACTTTTTCAGGAAGTTATGATCAGTTGCTACCTTAATATATTCAAGGAGGGTGCTTTTAAACTAACTCACTCTCATTACAGTCTAAGAACTTTGTCTCTAATTTACCTGTTATTAATACCAAATCTCTCTGGGAAACTTTCAAGCGATTAGGAAACAATATCAACCTGTTAAATATATTTCGTAAAAATTCAATTAAAAGCCTATAGTCTCAATTAAACACCCAGTCCCTTTTACTAGTCTGGTGTGGCTACACATTTTGACAAACAAAGGCCCGTCTCAATAAGCAGTTATTTTAATAGAAGTTCTTTGGATAAATAAAACCAGATTGTTGATGGCCCACTTGAGCTAACATTAGTTAGCTGTTTAGATCACACTTACAAATATATATAATTTTAAATGTTAGCTTGCCCTGCGATAGTCTTGCGGCCTGTCCAGGGTGTACCCTGCCTCTCGCCCAATGTCAGCTGGGTCAGTATGCCTGGTGCCGTAATCCTGCCATGAAACCAGTGTCATAACATAGCACATAACTGCACATAACTACTAACTGAAGTTTTACAGTATATGTGTTTACCATCAAGGAGTGTTGGTCTGAACAAGCCTTTCCTCCCGAGAGGCTCTGCTTCTATAACTAAATCTCAGCCTGCCCATTGTGAGTCCGTGACGCCTGTTAGACTTTCACCATATCTTATGTCATAACCACCTTCACAGAATGATACTAGGAGGGTTTTTCTCAGAGCTGCTCTGCTGCCCTGTCTGGCTTTCCTCACATCTGACTTTTAATGAGCTAAATATTTTTGGAGTGCACCCAAAACTGAAGCTGCTACACAGCAGACCTGTAAAAAGAGATTATCTATCTGGAAGCTGCTGAAAACTGTGGGAAACAGAGAGGCTTGTACGAAAATTACCAAGCAGTCCTACCACTCCCTTGACTGTAATGTTTGAGATGTACTGCCTTAATATCTCTGTTTGGAAGCATAAAGTCTGCCTCTTTACAAGTCCCGAGAAAACTCAGGCATGCCAGATACACTCCACTGGCCCGGTGACAGTAGTGGCTTGATACCGAACGCATGTTTCATATTCAGTAGTCAATGGGGTGAGTAGTGAATTATGCTACAGTCTGCCAGCAAAGCATACAGATTGTCCCCTCTGTGTGCATAACAAATGCAAAACAATTTTACATATGGTATTCATATGACATCTGGAGCTAATGGAAAATATATTTTAAAAAAAATAGCATCACACTGAGTGATGGAATTTTAAATTGTATTCTACACATGAATGCCTCCTAGGGTGACCGTCGGACCCCAAGATGCTCCTTTATTGTAAACAGAGAGTGTTGAGGATATTTGCAGCAAAGCGATCAGAGAAATAGAGAATACAAGATGTAGAATCAAGCACTTCTTTGTGCTGCTTTCTTTCCCTATCCGTGTCTAACACAGACACCCAGGGAGGGTGATGTCATCCTCAGACGTTCCACACATTGACCTGTGCGCAGACTGGAGGGAACGCAGCCTGGGATAATTGACAGTGGAGCGGCTTTGAAATGCTGATTAAGCACAACCTGCCCCATAGCCCCCCAGACTGTTGGCTCTGCAGAGGAGAGGAGGAGGCTTCTGACACGGGGAGGAATCCTTAAAGGGAGCTCTCGGAGATGCAGTTACAGTACCCTCACGCATCAGAATTCAAGGCCACTTCTCCAGAGATAGTCATGTAAAAAAGGGGGTGAACGGCATTCATTAGGGCATCAGCGCTTCATTAAAACCTCCTCTCTGGTTCATATTTTCCTGTGAATTCCGTCACATCGCCGCTGCACGGGTGCTATCTGCGCTTCGTTCACGCCATGTTACACTCCGAGATAGCGTTTCATGGGGAGATTAGGATCGCATTTGGAATTAAAATTTAAAGGCTCATTAATTTTTAAATCACCCTTTACATGCCAGCTTATGTTAACACGGTTTGTATCATTTACAAATTTTGCAAATTTTCTAAGTGCCTGCTACATCATTTCAATCATTACACATGGACATCAATTTCAGGGAATGCTTCTAGGAATGTAGTAATGATCCAATTAAGCGGCAGTAACAGTGATGTATTTAATGGCTGAATGTGAAACGCAGGGCAGAAATTGAACTTCAGGGACTTGAGATTCTTTAGATTGTCTCCTCTTGCCAATAACCACGACAAGGTCAATGCTCTGGAGGTCATTTGTCTCCCCCCACCTGATGAGAAATATTGACCAAGAAGCTGTGAAGAACCAGGGAAGTGCCATAGTGCAACTTTTTCACTTTGACATATAAGTGAGGCAGTACAGTGAGTGTGGATTAAAAGACTTGATGTGGCGGAGAGAGCTATCACTCAGGATGAAGGATTGAGAACAGCTGAGGGGTTACGCCGGGGCCATTTGCTCTCAACCTTTTTTTCCGGATATATGGTCAATAGCAACAGACTGGAAACACATAGGTCGAGTTCTGGGCGGACAAAAGTGATGGCTTACCCTCGTATCGCTCAGGGACCGGTCAAATTTGCCCCCTGGGAGTGGAGAGACCTTCTAACATAACTCAGCCCTTTGACCTCTGAACCCCAACGAGGCCTTTTCCAGCTGTGATGGATGGCTTTTTTGTGCATGGTTCAAGTCTTGTGATTTATAGAGAGCTGCAAATATTTACTTTTTTTTTTTTCACCCCACTCATTCATCCCCACTTTTGATTTCATTTCCCACCTCTCTGCTCTCACACGCTCATCTTTTCTTATCAATTAGGATCGAGCCAAAAAAATCCATCCTGCTGTACGAGGGCAGAGTTACAGATGGATATGGTAATCATGACAGAGGCTCTCCCTCTCTCTCTGACATCGCTGAGCAGGGGTAATTTTTCACTTTTTTAATATCCATGTGACAGAATGTGTGTTTAATAGCTTCCCTCGGGTTATAGGCTAAAATGTATTTTGCGTCTCAGTGCTTTACCTTAAGTGTTATGGGAAACTCCCCTGAAAGACTCTGTCTCTTTTAGATATTGACACAGAGGGGCTTTCCAAGCTTGTAAATTCAAACCCTAAACTGTGTTCCGATCATACACCACAGTTCCACCCAAATTAGTGTGTGTATGAGGGTTTTTAAAATGCAGGAAAACCCTCTAAAAATAGGCAATAGAGTGTTTTCCCATTGCCAGTAGACCAAAGCCATGTACACTGCTCAGCAGATGAGTATGCCACTCTGTTTTTTTTTTTTTCTAGTGTGTGTCAAATCACAGACAGGTCGGAAAACAGGTTAGTAAACAGAAGGGAGCAGCCTGGAGGCCAGTAAAAAATGTTATGGTCGTTACCTCTTTTTTTATCTCCTACTTATTCAGTCTCTCAAACTTGGTGCCGACTTTATTTTGAATGATGTTTGAGCGCTGCTTGGACAGAGAGAGAGATGGTATTTTGTGGTGGCTCATCACTGGATTGTGCTGCTAATGCAGCTAAAATTAGCACGTCCACCCGGATGTCATATTTCCATCACGGAAGTCGATCGGAGCTGTGAATATTGCAGAGTCATTTGTCCTGTGAGTGACTGCCGATTGCAACCTTTCCTATTAAATTCAAAGCCAGATGTTCGCAGGTGTAAGTGGTTTTTTGTCCAGTATGAAAGGGGCTATAGTTATTCTCTAACCCCAAACCAGCTTCCAGTTTCCGAGATGTCAGCGCCCCGATTAATTAAACATTCTGAGAGATCTAGTTCCCTGTGCCCTGTCAGAATTACAGGCTTAACCTATATAGGCTAATTACAACTTACTTTACGGCATTTTATTCAGTGTGTTATTATTGCTTACTGTTTGAAATGTCAGATGCCCATCCTTTCTGTCTCATCTGTCTGTCTTAATTCATTATCTCAACCTTGTCTGAAAGAAGTACGTGACATTACTACGACCTCTTAACACTGCGTTCTGTGGTGGTGGCTCAGGGTTGCCAAATTGTGATAGCTGCAGAGGAATGGCATCGTCCCAGCGCTATCCGTCGCAAATTCCAGCCGACCAACGGAGAAGTAAAACCAGAATCAAAATCGGTTCAGCTTTTGATCGTCGGTGTCAGCTGAAGGCAGAAAAAGGGCTAAAAAGCTACGCAGAGGTTGCTGCTTTCCTTCTGGACAGGTAAGCTAATGTTTCCTAACTAACGCAGCTAACTTATAGGTAATGTTAGCTAACTTGGCTAGCTGTCTCCAGCTGTCTGTCGTTTACGAACCTGGCAACCTGTAGAATTGAAGAGTGGAGCGAGAGCGGGCGAGTGTGAGTGTGACACCTACTGGCTGGGAAGTATGAATCCCATATCTATCCCCTTTTAGTCTCGCTCACCAGACCTTTCTCAAGAAAAGAAAGGTCTGGCTGGGCCGACTCTCACTTTAAGATTGGAGAAAAAAACGCCCCAGCAGCTTGTATTTCTTTCAACCAATCACAGTTGTTCTTGGCGGTGCCACAGCATCGGTGCGCTTGCAAAAATATTGCCGGGGGAAACAGGTTTTGGTGTAACACGCCCACAAAAATATCATCTACAGGACGCGAACCATGGCAGAAAAATGTCTACATCCCTGCAAGATCAAACACCGCAAAAGTTAGTAAAGGACGTGTTGAAAAATGCTACACAACTGGAGGTGGTAGGGCGGGACTTCAGTGGGTGGCTCGTGGCTGATATATGCAGCGAACTTCCACCCACTCAGACTAATCCCCTTTAAGTGATAATTGTGGGCTTAACCGGTCTTGAAATAAAATCCAGAGTTGTTTTTGTCTGAGACTGAAACAAGATGGAGTAAAAATGTGGTTGAGACCAAGACGAAACCAGGGCCTTGGTCTTGAGACCGGTCTCAAGACTAGGGCTGATCTAAAGTACTGCAACACTGACATAAGTGTCACATAACTATGTCAGGTTTGATAATGTAAGTACTTTTAGGATGTGATGTTAAATAAGCTAACATCTACTTTTGGTGTTACACTAGAAATGAACAGCAGTCTCCTGGATGAAAGTTCTGACCTGTCCACCTCCCCAACATCCTCCACACTCGGACATTCTTGTTTTTCCTCTGTCTCTGGGGTCGTGACATTAATCACTGCACCTTGAATGATGTTGTCAAACCAGGGAATCTGTGTGCTCACCACCACAAAAGGATCCTAATTGACTTCTCACTGAAATTGTTCCATGGTGCCAGCATATAATTTCAACACATTACGTGGCACCACCACATAATGCCGTCTTAAGAGGTCGCTGCCATTTCACATATGACAAGTCAACAGGGGTTTGGTTGCTGTTCTGTGTTGAAAACCTTGAATTTACAGGAGAGAATGAGCCAGACTGCACACAGACCAGTGTAAATGCTGCATAAATGTGCCTGGGGATGTGCTGATAACAGATTCGCAGTGTCACTCTCACCGCTGGACGTATTTGGATTATTGGACATGTGGGGCAGAGGATAACCATCCATAAATACGCTCAGAAACAGCTCCTTATAACTTCATGTCTTGCCTCATACTCAGCAAATTATGACTCTCTGTTCGGTATCAGAAGCAATCAGTCTGCACGCCTGTGGTCACACCACAAACAGGAACTACTGCGTAGCACATACAGCATGACTCATGGACTCGGTTCACACTTGCCACCTCGAGTAAACCGCTATACCGAGAAAGAAACCGTCTCCCTGGCAACATCACACTTCCTGTTGGTTATTGTTGATTGCTTGATGTTGCATGGTAATGCAGTTCAAGAGGTGGTGGCTCTGTGGTTTTACATCGTACTGAATCAGTCATATAACTTTGAGAAATAACTTTAGAGATGCCTTGAATAGTAAGAAAAAAACTGATATAAATTCGGCAGCATGGTGAGCTGTGATGTAAAGTATTTGTGATTTGCACTATAACATGCAAAAACCACTGTTCTGGTCCTTTAACCCTCAAAGCAGCCAGATGATCTGCAGTCAGGCCTGTTGGTAGAAAGATGAAGAGTGTCTGCAGTCACGCTTCTCTGGAACACTTTTGATGCTTTCTTGGCTTTTGCTTGAGCTCTTCTTTGTGTCCCTCATGTCAACCAGCTGCCTGTCTACATAAGCCGCTCTATAAAGTAGTTCAAAAAATACAGTGAAAGCTGCCAGGCCATGGATAAAGTGAAAGTGGAATATGTACAGGCTGAAAATGGACAGAGTTAGGCTCTAACACTGTTAGCTCGCCCTTTCTTCATGCCGTTTCATCCACACCCTGAGCACTTTAACTGAGAAATTCCTGCTTCAAATCCTGTCAGTTTCACCTGCATTCATAGGTAACCCATGGTATACACAGGCCGAGTGGAAAATTACAGACAGTGTATAGGGTAAAGTAGGCCAATGTGTTACATAATAAGCTGACAGGTTAGAACAGTGCAAGTAGCTCCCTGCAGATAAGTGACCCAGAAATATCAGCTGCAGGTTTATGGCACATATTATATTACTTACAGTTCTCCCTTTCACACTGTTTGGCTGGTTCCTCGCACTCTCCACTGCATGTACACTGTGTTCCTGCCAAGAATGAGAAACATCTTTATGTCAGTAAAAGCACATCTGTGAACCCCTTTTCCAAGTTATACATCACATTCTGCTCTTGTTGCAGAGAGGTTGAACCCTGACCGTGTGCAGGGTTACAATGGTTTTAGCTCTGTGGATGTCAATGTCGGTGGAGCCACCACTTTGGTCTAAACTGAAATATCTCAACTACTATTAAATGGGTTGCCATGAGATTTTGTACAGACATTCATGCTCCCAAGAGGACATAATCCAATGACTTTAGTGATCCTCTGACTTTTCCTATAGCTCTACCAACAGGTGAAATTCTTTGAATATTTAGTATATTGGTCAGGCCAACACATTGGGTTAAGCTGATATATCTGAACAACTACAGCATGGATTGCCAAGAGATTTTATACAGATATATCTTGGTGCCCAGAGGATGTATCCTACTACTTTTTGGTGGTCTCCTGACCTTTCCTCTTACACCAGCATAGTGTTGAAATATTTTGGGGTTAGAGTATAACTAGTCTATACCCATTGAGTACAGCATACCATTCCATGACTTAGTCATACCAAAAATTAGAAGAACAAACAACAACAACATTGGTCCACAGGGGGAGCCACAGCGATCGGTCACATTTTAGCCATTTTTAAGCATTTTTCTGTTGTTATAGCGCCACCCAGTTGCCAATTAGAGGTAAATTTCTCCAGTCACCTTGAGGCGTCCTGTTCTACATATCTACCAAGTTTAGTAAAAAAAAAAAAATGGCGATTAGGCCTAGATAAGAAATTAGCCCTCTAGCGCCCCCATTTTGTTTGATGGGGTCAATAATGGAGGGGTCCCCTCAGATTATGTGTGGTCATATGCTTACAAAGTTGCGTGGTGATCGGTGAAACCCTTGAGATGTTATACACCTTTATGTGATGAGCCACACCCTCCGCAATATTCATTGCCTTATAGAAGCTCAGTTTTAGTAAGTTTTCCAACTTTTGCCAAGAGGGAACTTTAGATATTGGTCCCTAGATTCTGTTCACCCCGTTTCATGCAGATCGGTCAAACTTCCTAGGAAGAGATCCATTTGAAGTGTTTTTCAAAAAATTCAAAATGGCGGAAAATCTATAACCGGAAGTTATGGGTTCTTGAGGCAAATTTGTTCCTCATGAGGAGAGGCATCTCTGTGCAAAGTTTCATGTCTCTACGACATACAGGGCATGAGATATGCCCATTCAAAGTTTGCAATTTCAATCGGTTGCTATAGCGCCCCCCTTTGGCCAATTGATGTAATATTGCTTCATTGGCATCCTCCCATGACCCTCTACCACTGTACCAAATTTCACATGGATTGACCAAGTCAGTGAGGAGAAAAACGTGGAACAGACACAGAGTTTTCGTCATTATATAGTAAGATGTCTTGACAACAATTGAAAAGATTGCTGTGACATTTGGTGCATCCATTCATGGTCCGCAGAGGACAAACTTTAACAACTTTCTTTGACCTTTTATTTAGCACCGTCACAAGGTCTAAATTTCAGTTTGTCCAATACTTTGTTTTGTAATTAATTTAAATACTTGCAGAGCTACTGACATTCCTATCAGCTTTAGCTGTACTTTGTGTCTAGTAATTATCAAATGTTAGCATGATAGCATGGTATACTATGATGGCGATTCATTTTTCATAACCACTTATCCCAGCTGACATCGGGCAAGAGGCAGGGTTCACCCTGGACAGGTCACCAGACTATCACAGGGCTGACACATAGAGACAGACAACCATTCACACTCACATTCACACCTACAGACAATTTAAAGTCACCAATTAACCTGCATGTCTTTGGACTGTGGGAGGAAGCTGGAGCACCTGGAGGAAACCCATGCTGACATGGGGAGAACATGCAAACTCCCCACAGAAAGGCTCCCCCACCCTGGGTTCAACCCCCCACCCGCAGTTTGAACCATTTGAGCCCATTAACCTGTTAGCATTGTCATTATGATTATGTTTAATGTATCCTCATACAACCATTCGAATGCTATTTAATGAAAAACACCCTCACAAATGATGTTAGACCTATACATAAAGTTTGTCATGTAAATTATGTGGGATAGGTTTAGAAAAAGTTGGTGATGTGCCTTGAAATAACTCAAAGTTCACTTGGTGTCTCCAAATTCTTGAAACTGGGCTCCAGGGGGAAAGTCCTGTGTTTTGTGACCTCAATCTCCCTCATCCACAAACTACTTCTTTCTTCGTTAGGTGATCGCAGCCTTCCCCATTATATGGGTTACACAGAAATTACTGGCACATGACTACATGGATAATTTTGTGGTGCATTACTACTCGTAGGTGTAGATATGAACAGTGCAGGAGATCAGCCTGTCATGTTAGCATGCTGATGTTAGCATCTTGTTCAAAGCACCACTATGTTTAAGTACAGCCTTAGAGCTGTTACCATTGCTGTAAACTCTTTGATGTGTATCAGTATTTTCAGAGATGAAATGTTCTCAAAAACTTCAAAAAAAAAAAAAAAAGAAATCAATGAGTAAAGTGGTGCAGTGAGCATTAAAGAGAAATGAATCAACATTTAAATTGAGAGGAAGCTGTAATTGTGCTCTATTCACATTTTTGTGCAGTCATTAAATATGACTCAGTTGTTAGGACAGCAGCTGCTCCGAGTGTGGGACAATCTTAAATCAGATTTAGAAGGATTCACTTTCCCCCCATCTCTGACAAATTTGGAGTGGCACCCCTAAACCCCCATAGAGCCTCAATCGGCCACAGGCATGAGAACTGAAAAGAAGGATAAGTGTATTTTTATAGGAGAAGAAATAATACAAAATAGCTGTGGGCCAACTCTTGCACAAAACATCAGTGAATCACTTCCGAAATTCCCCCTCCCAGCCAGCTGTGATGTTTACAACTTTGACTTGTTTTAGATTACACGCACACACAAAAGGCTTTTTTCCGTTTGCTACTAATGGCGGAAAGGAAGAGACGAAGGAAAGGAAAAATAAAAGCCGGTATAATTAGACAGATCAGAGGAAGGATCCTTCGCTAGAGGTCATGCAGCTGATAAACGATAGGCTTGCCTGCAATGCATGTTAAGTGAGCATCGGTGTAATTATCCCGGCTGCAGCGCCTTATGAATGTGTGTAATGTCACGGCCTTTCTTCCCTCACCCCCCTCAGGCGCTTTCCTTCCTTGTCAGACGTGCTGCAGACAGGGAGTGAAGGTCACTTGACCAGAAGAAAAAAGGTCAAGGGAGGGACCAGGCCCATGACGGGCTGATCAGCCCACCGCCACTGAATGGCGAATTTAATTAAGATTGAGAGTGACATTTTCTTTTCCCATCTCTTCTTTCCTGGCTCCCAGTCTGCAAGGTTCTGATTATCAATTTTTCTCAAAGAATAGGCACTTCAATCAAATGAGGATAGAGCCCCCTGAGGGGATTAATGAAGGTTTAGTCGGCTTATTTTCACGTTCCTGCCTCTTTTTTCTTTTTTTTAAGCAGGAACTTTCTGGAAAATCACTTGCCAAAAGTTCTCTTTTTACCTAATCTTGGAGGTTGACAAGTTCATGTGTAACAAGACGCTCTCAGAAATGCGTGAGATATCTTCATTAAAACATCAAAACACTTCTTCAGGATCGAGGCAGCCGCTCGTCCAAGGCAGACCTCCTTCCTCTAAATTGAGAGGAGCTTGTGCCATGACAATCTGTGCTTGCTTTGCAGATTCTTTGGAGCCGATGGGGGACCCGGTGCAATAAAAGGGAGCCCTTCCTGAAGGTTTGGCGGTATGTTTCTGTGGGCGACACGCAGGAGATCAAGGGAGCGAGAGAACTGACTGGGCAGGCCTAGAGCCGCCTCTCTCTCTCCAGGGGCTCTTCGCTTTAATCACAGTGCAGCCAAGCAAAGTGATGGTGAACTCCACATGCCTTTGGTCTTCCTCGTTTCTCGCTCTCTGTCTTCATCTCCTCATTCTGTGTCTTTCAGTTTTCTCTCCTCTTTGCTCCCTGTCCTCACTCCACCTCTCATCTCCTGCTCATACATTTTACCCCTTCCCTCTTTCTTCTCAGTGCCCCTCATGGATTTCATTGTAAATTTCAAACTGCAGCCTGCATGCATTTTTTTTTAAATATTGCAGCACAAAAGAATACATGCTGCACCAGAGAGGTGTTAATCCTGTAAAAGCTGCTTCTGGTAAGCAAGTAAGGCTCCTTCCAGCAGCTCTAATTGAGGCCTGGACATGTCCCTGATCACCGAGCCTCCAGAGGCCAGCTGCCATAAAAGCAGCGCTAGGAGCAGTCATTACTGCACAGGGAAACATATGGTGTCAGGTATCTTTAGGCTTAACTGTCCAGTGGCACATGGAAGAAATGAAGGCTGGGGACATGGGGAGCTGACCATTATGAGAAATCCTGAAGGTGTTGCACAGCGGAGGGCCTCAGACAAGCATGTCATTTACAGCTGCCTGTGTTCTCCTCCATGTTTTACAGATATACCAGAAATGTGCTGCGTGCTGAGGACCTACAGCCAGGCTGAGGTGTGTGGTCGCATGTTTCTGCTTGGTGCTTCTAATGCACTGTGTTAAGACCATGTCATATGTCAAGTCCTAAAAGATGCACTAATTGTTATTCATATTTGCATTCACTATAGGATAATGGATGTAGCTAGCCTGACGTCACCTATGGGTTCGGGCACTGCCTTTTTGAAGCTTCGAGTTTGGCATTTTGGTCGTCGCCATCATGTTTTTTTGGAGCCAGAAGTGACCATATTTGAACGAGAGGGTGGAGCTGGATTTGACTCAGATTGTAGCGACACCTCACAGACAGCCTGTCACTGAAAGCAGCCTTGCCCTTCAATATGTGCAACTTTAAACCTTTACGAAATATATGGGTGAGTTATGTATATAGGCATCCTTGTTCATTCATCAAAAAAGCTGAAATTAGCTATGGAGACCAAAACCGTTTTATGTACCAGGCTGTAAACGTGTCTATTTCTGCTGTAAAGTTGGACCTTTTAACATGGGTGTCTATCAGGATTAACTCACTTTTGAAGCCAGCCCCAAGTGGCCATTAGAGGAACTGCAGTTTTTGGCATTTCTGCATTGGCGTCATTTTTCTGCCCCGGTTGTCACCACTTGGCATTCACTCATTACTTAGTTTAGTGTCAGGCCAATCCAGTATTTATTCTGCTAATTTTATTTTGGTCCTCAGAAACTACCCAAGAAAGTGTTTGTTGCTACGTGTTCAACTTTCATCTCTAGCTAGCCGCTAATGTTGTCTATTTGCCTTTTAGTTTATTTCGGTCATTTTCCAACTTGTAAAAACACAAATATGCTGGTAGATAGACGATACTCTCCACCTACCTGAAGTGGGCTTTGATCAGCCTCCTGCTGGGAGCAGCATTGATGACAGTGAAATTTTCTCAGCTTGAAAATGATAGGCAAACAATCAGTGGCACCCCCAAGGTAGGGCCATGGCCTCCCTGATACAATTATTGCTAAGATTTAGGCTAAATATTGGTGCGGGAACAACTGGCATGGCCATTTTCAAATGGATCTCACGTACACTTATCTCAAGATATCTTAATGAAAATGGGTTCCTATGAATCTCCCATAAACTTGGGAAGGATGGTTCCCAGTAATTGTTTTGTTCCTTTCAATCATTACATTAAATTAAAGCTGTTATGATGTGCCACCCCAAAAATTTCCAGTGGCCCCATCTGGTCACCCCTATGAAATTTTTTTTGAAAGTAAGCTAAAAGCCTCCACAAATATGAGGTAATACAGAGTTATATTATAAATCCCTGTTTGTTTTATCACCATGAATCACATCATACACATCAGACACATTCATTTGATCCATTGGTGATATAAAAATACATATCAGTGTAGCTTTACAGTGTGTATCTGATCCAGTTTAGCTACATCTTTGTTGTTAAAAAGTGGCCGTTGTAGTGTTTTTTCCTGTAAACTCATTTTTTGTTTTTCTTCGTCGTTCATCAGTATTGTTTGCAGACTTTTCACCGGCCTCTCCACCACTGCTTGTTTAGTAATGCTAAAGCTATCAATAATGTGCTGTTGGATGAATTATTGTGTTACCACTTTATTTATAGATACTGCCTTGAATTACTACTTCACCCTATAGTTCTCAGGATTCTATTCTATGAAATATAAGCAGTGAGATCTGCAGATCCTCAGCTGTATGTGACTCCTCAGCAAGCGCCTCCTACAGCAGGTCTTCCTGCTGCAGCCACATTCCTGTCAGATTTGGCCCTGCGGCTTCTGACAGCATCCCCAGATTCCCAGGATGCTTCTTCAGGCAAAATTGCAGAAAGAGAGAGCGCAAGTGGAATGTACATTGGGTTAGAGTGCGCATAAATATACTTTAATAATGTTCCTCTATTGCTCGCAACAAGGAGCCATGAGCCATTAGCATTTTAGCAGCGCCTAGCCTTCCTGTGCTGTAATATGATGCAGAGTAGTAAAACTGTCAGTAAGTCCTTATCAAGTCAATGATGTCTCTGTTGCTTGGCAGGCGTCAAAAACAAATGACGGTTGAAGCGCCTTCTCCGTTTTGAAACTCATTTCCTCTTGTGTGTGCGCGAGGGGGGGGGGGGGGGGGAAGAGAAATGTTATTGAAGTAACCATAGTGATTCAATTTCAGCAACCCCCCCTCCACTTCCCCCCCGTCTCGCTCACCCTCATTTCCTCACTAGAACAAAAAAGCAAATATTTCTGAGAGGAATTCCCTCAGTTGCGAGAGCTGCGGCGGGTTTCACCAACTGATCTGAGCAAGGTTTGGGTGAGTGTGTTCCCCACTGGGGATCCCTGCTTAGATATGCATCCTCGTGGATCTGCTGAGCAGAGGAGTCACACAAAACAATGTTAATTTCTGGAATTTTAAGTATTTTGCACAAATTTTCAGGCTGGAAATGATTGGAATGGAAATGAGGACTGCTTGGAAGGAAGGCATTATATTACATTTTCAGGCAACAGTAGACATTTTAGGGCAGTCGATGAACAAGTTTGGAGTGTAAATGTCAAATCCTTTGCATTCTTTGTGCTCCAGTCAAAAGGTACACTGCTGAGCAGATAATTTACAGCCCTGCCAAGTCAAAATGTCACTTTTGTAGAACCGGATCTATCCACCCTATTAGGAAGCTTTGGGTGACATCATGTGCTGTGTTTATTTGAAGTTCAAACAGGAAGGCTATTTATGCCTCTCTCTCCTCCCCCATCTCAACAGGGTCCACTGAGGTTTTATTTCCCTCCCCGAAATAGCAAAGCTAGTAACAGAGGGGGAATGTTTCTAATTCCCAAAACAAATGATGGGCAACGGGGCAACTCTGTTTTGACATCTAACAATGTGATAACAGCAATCTGCTTCTCCCTCATCACTCTGAATCGCCTTGGGTGAATCACAAGCCGCAAGACAAGCAGCGCTGAATGTGAGAGCTTGTTAGAAAGGCGCTTGAATTTCATTTATACACTCTTCTATCGATGAATTGCTGTGTGGGACTGCACACACACACACACACACACTGGCTTCCTCCTCAGTTTAAGCTCAGCTCTTCCTCTCCACTGACTGTCTCACAGTCACCATCTGCCATGTTGGAAATCTGCCCTCAGTCTGAGAGCTGGAGGCTGATTTGGGAGCTGTATATATAGCTCTCCATATTTCACCTCTTTAGAAGTTGGATTTGTAAAATCACAAATCGTTAATAATTGAGCACATTTTTACAACCCACAACAGCAATGTTGCACCACATCGGCCTGCTAAAAGCACACAGCTATAGAACCCCATTTTGTGGTTTTCCTGAGCCGGGGTCTGTCCGGCGCGGTAATTAGAGCTGCCACATGTTCCAGGGGGTTTTACTGCTCCGACCAGTTGGCGCGATTGAGCAAGATGGGGGAAGCCCACGGCCGTGCCAGGGAAAGGTTGATGGGAATCCACGTGACACTGCGGCCGTCACTGGGCTGAAAGGGAATCCCTTCCTGTTTCCCCTGTTTTGCCAGCTGCGCAGACTGCTGCCATGGTGACCTGGTGTTTACTGTACTGACTGGTTGGCAGCCACGCAGCAACAAGCAGATGACGTGTTCTTATGGTAATGTCTATTTATAAGCTTCAACGGCAATTCTGTGTGCGTACAGTATGTGTGTGGAGGCGGCCTCAGTGGAAAGCGTGGCCTTAACAACAGAGACAATGAGCGACCGGTCAGTTGCTGGATAACAACAGTCTAAATGAAGAAGGAAAGACATGCTTAGGTTATGTGGAAACTGAATCTCCATGGCAACTGTATCATAACAGAGATGACTGAGTGTGGGCAGATCTTTTTCTCCTCCTCAGATCTGTCTTCTTATGTTACAGTAGATTTAACAGTTGATTTAAACAATATATATCTTTTTGCTTCCCTCCGTCCTCTGATTCTGACAGATGATTTGTTAAAGTCGAGCAGGATCTTTTTTGGGGAATATAAATTAATCTCACCCCTAAAAAGTGGGATATTATGCATGCCTTTTTTCTTTTTCTTTTTACAAAATCTGAAATAATGAGAGAGATTCCTGGTGCCGGTGAAAAGGACCACCAGATAGTAAAGCTCTGTAGAGCTCAATTAGGAGTCATCTCTATCATTAACTCAACCTATAACTTATTAATGGTCTCCAGCCATTTTTCATGATAAGGCTCCCCACATTTGAAAAATTCTCATTAGGGCCTAAATTAGGGAGCTCTCGTAGATCAAAATTGGCCTTATCTAGTTTTTTAAAATTCCAAAATAAAGATTTAATGAAATATCTCTCCATGCCTCCTTTTTTTCAAGTTCATCTTCACTTCTCCTGCAGCTAACACTCTGTATGTATATGCTGCATTGTGCAGAACATTCTCTGTGCTGGGATGTATACACTTGTGAGTGTGAATACCTAGAAAGGTGTGCTCAGATGTATGCACGCAGGATTGTCATTCCAACGTAGTGCATGTGTTTCCCTGAAGATAGCTGCCTCGTTTGATGCACGCACTCTCTTCCTGCCTCCCTCTCCGTGTTGTCAGATCCACTCCTACATCGTGTCCATTGTCACATCATTTACCGCAGAATACACAATGACTTCACACTCAACAAACACCCAACACCTCTGATTTTCCTCCAGAAAGCAGGCGCAGATGTGACTCTGACTCGCTATGTATAGAATAATACATGTATGCCGACCCTCCTGCTCCCTGCATTAAAAAAAAAAATCCCTGAATTTTAAACAGCTCCATAGGAATGAAAATGAAAGCCATGTAAAAATTAATATTACATTTCCGTGACTTCCTATGCTGTTTAAAAAGTAATGAGACTGAATAAAAAAGCACTCAAGTTAATAGCCTTGAAATATTGTGCCCCTGACATTTCGTCTGCACTTCCAGGAAGCAGACAGTGTTCAAATTGTTGGCAATATAACCCGCCTTTTACATAATGGTTGTGTCCATTTGATAACTTAATTGTTCCCTGCATTAGTGGGAAGCTTTTAAATGTATTCAGGCAAAACAGCTCAAGGATGACAGGGAATGTCTGAAAGTTGACAAGTTTGAACCAAACCGTGCTGAACTCGGAGAAGTCTGGAGCAGATACGTGGAGACATGCAGACAGTCTCGGAGGGACTACAGGGTGTGTTCTCTCACACACGCACATACACGCAGACAGGGTTGAACTGGGAAAGAAATGTAGCCCACGTGTGCACCAGACTTCCGCCAGCCAAGCCTTCGAACTTCCGGTTTAGCTCCTTGCTTACTTGAATTGGGCCAAAATAATCGAATTGTGCGGCTTGTCTAAACATCCAAAATGTTCTTGGGTAAAATGATCAAAATCTGATAGGGATATGGAGATTGTGATGCTGAAAAGAGTCTATGATGTAAGCACAGGTTTACCTGTCTTGGTTGTGATTGGCCAGTCAGCCCAGTCCCCAAACATGCACTCAGGCACATAGCACATCCTGAATAACAGGCACACACAGTGGGCTGGTGAAGAGGCAGACAGGGCTGGATGGTGGGTACAAACTTTATGGATTTCTGATGGTCCACCGGCCCAACAGGATTTGTCCTGGTATGCCAGATGGCTAGAACACCACTCGCGTGCACACACACTCACACACACAAACACAAACCACTCCTCCATTCGTTCTGGGTGTGATCCTGTGTAGGAGTTTAGGCAGGGATATCCCCCTATGGTTATCAAAGAGGTCTGACTCATTGCCAAACACATTTTTTCTTTTTTCCCGGGGAACACTCTGTCCTGTTTGCAGCTCCAGAGGAAGCCTCTGTTCTCTGGGAAGGATACACCTTCCATGAGTTCACTGCACATGTTTACTGTGACCTTCTCCTGGAACGTCAGGTGTAGATGTGTTATGAGCAGGAATCATTCCAGGTCAAAGTCATATCAAAATGTTTGCTAAGAAATAACTCTCTTCTCTGTTTGAGTTGACTTTTGTGCTTCATTTTTTGCCATCATAATGCTCCCTACATTACTTTTATCCAGAGGGCATGGATTTTTCTACATGACTGACAGTGCTGGTATTTGTTATTTGATTGGTGCAATATTAGGAGGAAGAGGCATGAAAAACTGTTAAGTATATAACTTAATTTTCCAAGATCACACAGGCTGTTAACCAGCTGGCGCCATGCCATTGTTGTGATGGCCCAAAATTCTGAAGCCCCATTAGTCTAAAAATGTCCCACTGGACCGAAAGCTTAGTTCTTTGAAAGCCTGTCATCTTAAAGACAAATGACACCGAATTCCCGCTTCTCCAAAAATACACACTCTCTGCAATTAGTACCAGTTTCCCAGCAGTGTTTGAGCAACCAGTCGTGGGTGTTTTTACCAACCCTTTGAGATGTTTGAGCCACCGAACCTGTGTTTTTCACCAACCCATTCCTGCTTTTCCAGTGACCTTTGTGCCACCAAACATCTGTGTTTCAAGCCAAAACATGATCTTATCCCAACCATAGCCAAGTGTGTTTCGTGCCTAAACCTAACACACATTCACCACAGCGTTTGGAGTAATGGGCATTTGTTTTTGGTTCAATGGGACATTTTTCAGACTAACAGAGCTTCGTAATTTTGAGCTGTCAGAACAATGGGCAGTCCCCAACCATCCATCCATCTGTGATTTGAGTGCTCTCTACATTACTCTGTAGGTTACATCATTGGTATCTTATTCACTCTGTGTTTTGATTTGAGTCCCGTCGTAACGTTCAAAAAGCTGCGGTTACAGGACTTCCTGTTGCTGTGAGTCCATTTGTCACCACCCCTTTTCAGTCATGTGGGACAAACACAATGTTAGGGGTGCGGAAACTGCTTATGAGTCAGCAGGTGTTAAACAGGAAAGACAACTAACGTTAGCAAGCTAGACTACCCCGTGTTGGAGTGGTTTCGGCTTATCTGGTGAGCAGGAGGTTTTGTGTCTCTGTTAACAACTATTTCTCTTCATTTTCTTCTCATAAGTATGGTGTGCATCAGGGGTAGGTCCTGGGACCAGTTGTATTCTCCTTGTACATGCTTCCTCTTTGGGACATTGAGACATGGTGTCTCTTTTCATTGTTATGCTGATGATGCACAGATGTACCTGCCTGTTGGATCCACAGACCCCGGACTGCCTTACTGATGTTAAAAGCTGAATGTCAAGAAAGTTTCTTCAGCTGTTCTCAGACAAAACAGAGATTGTCGTCATCGGGCCCCTGCAAGTTACACAATAAACTCTGCCTTTGGCTGGTCCCCTATTGGATAATACCAAACCTGTAGCAAGAAATCTTGGATTCTGGTTTGACAGTAATTTAAGTATTGAGCAGCATGTTACAAAGCTTGTGCAATCATGTTGTTATGATCACATCACTCCTGTTTTGGCTTCTTTACACTGGCTCCCAGCATGTTTTAGAACAGATTTAGAGATTTTACTGATTACTTTAAAGGCTCCTAATGGTCTCTCTCCCAGCTATATCTCTGACGTTTTTAGTACCGTACATGCCAGGATGTACTTTGAGGTCCTCGAGGTCCTTTGAGGTCCTTGGTCTTTTATGTGTTCCAGAGGTCCAGCTGAAAACTAAAATGGAATGGACAGAGCGTTTGCTGTCAGGGCCCCGAGGCTCTGAACAGTGTGACAGAGGAAATTGGGTCGTCTGAGTCAGTGATCTTTTTTAGGTCCCTTCTTAAAACATACTTTTATCGGAGAGCCTTTCCTGATTTTACCTGAGTTTTCAGTTCATTTAGACTGTTTTTCATTTCCTTAGCTTTTATACACCAACCTTTTTTTTATCAATTCTTATAAAAGTTGTTGTTTTCATGTCTTGTCTGTTTGAATTTTTGACATGTAAAGCACTTTGTAACTCTGTTTTGAAAGGTGCTTTATAAATAAAGATTATTACCTAACTTCGGCTAGGTAACAGCATGATGGGTTCTCACAATTTTGTAAAAGTACAGACAGTTTAAGCTTAGAAATTGTTTCCACAAATACGTACAACAATAGGTTTGCCTTTATTTGAAAAAACAAATTGAAAAATATGCATAATAGTTGTAGCATCATTTTAGTTTGTATTTGCTTCCACATAAAGTGAGAATCACTTTCAAATTCAAATTTTTAGTTAAGTGGCGTGGGATGTTTTCCTTATCTCAAATAACCTCCAAATCCTGCGAAGCATGCAAAGCATTTGGTAGAAGGTTCTTATGAGGACGCTGAATAATATTTTGTCCAACTGAGAGGTCCCTCGACTCTTTACAAATATACAAGGCTAAAATGCTGGGCTTTAATAGGAAAGATTATTTACAGTTTTTATGAATAATGGAGAATGGCCTTGAGGAAAGGAAAGCATTCTTGGAGTGCAATCTGAATTGCCGGGGTGTTCTCTTTGAAAGCAAAAAAGCCACACACTCATTGCAATTCCACTCTGTGTTCAAAGTTAACTAATGTCATGCAAACACCCCCGAAAACCTGCTTCCCTTTCAATACACAACAACACTGCTGCTGAGTGTACACACAGCTAAAACTATTGAGTTAGCGTAATAAGCTTTTCAACCTTGTTAAACGTGGAGTCATTGCCTCTGCAAAACTATAAATTGACATTATCCTATATTACCGACACCTACGGAAACACTTATGAATGAGATTACATCTATCCCATTTAGATTTACAGCCTGCAAACACTCATCAGTTTCTGTGTGCTTTTGGACTTGGAGGATCACAACATTACTGTAGTAACACAAACAAACTGAAGGCTGGGGCTGCGTAATTGGAAACATCTGGATGTCATTTTGGTCTTTACAGTCCTGCAATCATGAGCGCTATAACATCTTATTTGGCCATTTGCTACAGTGCGGCCTGGCTTGGGGAAAAACAAATGCCTGAAATAAACATCCTTCACTCACAGGAATCGTGCAGCACTCTTGCCGTGTCTTGTTGTCACCCGCAAATGACGCTATCGCAGTCTGGGTTACACAGAAATGATACTGTTGTGTCACCTCACTGTGACCTGGGTATTTTTTTCAGTACAACTGTGTTTGTTATGCTTACTGCAACACATGAATGAACAAAAACTGAGATCAATCGACAGACAAAATAACAAGAGATGGGAATTTTGGGGTAAGGAGGGAAAAGTAAAGGCTACAAAAAGTGTGTATCACCTGCAGGTCTTGAACCACAGCCACCTTCTTAAGGATTAAATTGCATCTGACAGGTGAATAGCCCCAGAAAAGCAATACAGAGGGGAATAGAAAATGAAAATAAATGAGCTTTTAAAGCCTAATGAAGGATTTAACCTAAATGAAGCACAGGTGGCTGGTAATAGGTGCTGCTTCCACATCCACAATAGGGCAGGTTTGAGAGATTTCAGAGCACTTTAACTCCACCTCCTCCCCCTCCCCGCCCGTGGCCTTGCCTTTGGTATTTACTCACGCTTTTCCTGAGGTCGCAGTGTCACCCGCTTTAGCTGATGGGAACGTGCCGTTTTCCAGTATTTTCATTGGCTGGGGAGAACATGGGAAAAGAAGCCGGGCATCCTCTGTGGTCCCACCCCGAGCAGAGGACCTCCCCCCTCCAGCCCCATCCGAGGCTTCACCACACGTAACCCCTTCTGCTCCGGACATGCGAGAAAATAATGATGTCAGAAAGATGGGGCTCGACCTTTGCAGCTTAGTTTCATGGGAAGAACTTTAAACTGAAGTGACAAAGTATCCTCCTGGGTACGAGCATGTGGAGGAATTTCAGCACTGATATCCATTACACTTAGAGTTCATGAACTGCTATTTTATCTGGCATGCATTACATCCAATAGCAGGAGTAAATATATCAGTATTTTTGTGGCTGCAGCTCCAAACAATAGCTTCAAATCCTCTTTTGATAGATTAAGCAAGGCACCAAAGGCCGTGTAAGAAAACAAGGGCTTATTTTATGATTAAACAGCTACATGATCAAAATTATCCAGATCAAAGAAACTCCCCGAGTTAAAACTGAATAAAAAATTACTCAGTGGAATTAATTTATTTTCTATTTTCTCTGTTAACATGTATTACTTTGCATTTGGCATTAGGCAGCTACATATTCCACAAATTTCCCCCCCCCCCCGCCTTCCTTTTCTTACCGCTTATTTTATACAGTTGTAATCAGATATTAGCTGCTGATGTTTGAGACATTACTCAAGCTGTGCAGAAAGATCCCTTGTTAATTTGAAGTCGATCTGTTGAGTGTCACTTCCCATATATAGAAGTTAATCATTTCCAGCGTGAGTGGCTGTCAGCGCGAAAAGGCACTCAGACCTGTTGTGTTATGTAACTGTCTTTACTGTTCACAGACAGGAAGTTTGACCATTTACTGTACTGGTGCTCATGTAAGGAGCTTATATGGCTGTGCACACTCAGCCATGTGTTAGAGGAAGCACACATAAGGAACACATCCTGTACTGTTGCTGCTCACTTGGGTTGTTGTGTACCTTGCTGCATTAATAATCACTCCATTCTGTATACCATATATTCGCCATGTAATTGGTTCTAATTCATCACTGTGAAACATGCACCTTCATTTTTTCCACAGTGCTGTTTATTGGAGAGGAAAGGATCCACCGAATCAATTATTTAAAACCTTCCTCATAATGAGGCAAAGAACATAAACTGGCCTGCATATTACACCGAGAGGGGGTTTAGGATCAAAACTAGGGGATTAAAAGTGGAAGCATGCATCTGACATGGTATCTAAATAATTCCATTGTAACACTTATTTTCTAATGACATGTCTGAGGTGCATATTTGATGTACCCAATTAGTTTCCCTTTAATATATCTACTTAAGTTTCAGTTGGTGATTTCCTACATCTGGAGAAGGAGCAAGATAGCACAAGTGGTGTAGCTACTGAATTATCTTCAACAGTTTTCTGGGAGAGTACAATTCTCAGGGTGCACTGCAGCTTTTAAAACCATTTCTTCTAAGCTAGCTTTCTTCTAGAAAGTCAGCTGCAGAAAATCACTCCAACCTTGCGTTTCCCCTCTTTACACTGGCTCTTCAAGACCGGAATTTCACGCCGTTATGCCACCTCGCTAGACAGCGTTGTCTCGCTTTTAAGCCGGCAGGGAGGTAGCAACAACTCCAAAATAATGTCTGTATAAACGAAACAGCTGGCAGGATGGGATCATGGGTGGCATGGGTGTGATGTATTGATGACGTGTTATGTGTGCGACCCACATGGAATATTAAAATGTAGCTGTTAGCAGCTAACTCAAATACGAAAAACAGTGGTCGAAAATGTTCGCAAATTGAGAAAACAATGAGGTTGAGGAGCGCCTTATCCTACAAGCAGAAGACAAGATCAGCCACCATATAACAGAGACGGTAAATGATTATTATTGCCATGTTCTGTGATGCCAGTATGCTCTCAAAAATCATGCACTGGAGTGGCATGATACCGCCACTGTCTGGTGATGCTCTGCCAGCCCTTTACTTCAGCCGTCTGCACTTCCTGCTTGTGTTTTGGGTGTTTTGCCCTCAGTTTTGGCTTCAGCAAGAGAAACGCATGCTCAATTGGATTCAGGCCAGATGATATGGCTTGACCATTACAGAACATTCCACTTCTTTGCCTTAAAAATGTCTTTGGTTGCTTTTGCAATATGCTTCAGGTCATTGTCCATCTGCACTGTGAAGCATCGTCCAATGAGTTTTGAAGCATTTGGTTGAATCTGAGCAGATAATGGTGCCCCAAACACTTCAGCTTTCATCCTGCTGCTCTTGTCAGCAAGACAAGACTTCACTAGAATAAATACAGAGGGTTTATCACAAGATGCAAACCATTGGTTAGCCTTAAAAATGGAAGGCCAGATTAGAGTTTGTCAAAAACCATCTTAAAAGCCTGTACAGTTGTGGAACAGCATACTATGGCCAGATAAAACAAAGATCAACTACCAGAATGATGGGAAGACAAGAGAAGGAAGAAGGGAAGGAACTGCTCATGATCCAAAGCACACCACCTCATCAGTGAAGCATGGTGGAGGTACTGTTATGTCATGGCCATGTATGGCTGCCAGTGGAACTGGTTCTCTTGTATTTATTGATGATGTGACTGCTGACAAGAGCAGCAGGATGAAAGCTGAAGTGTTTGGGGCACCATTATCTGCTCAGACTCAATTAAATGCTTCAAAACTCATTGGACGATGCTTCACAGTGCAGTTGGACATTGACCTGAAGCATATTGCAAAAGCGATCAAAGACATTTTTAAGGCAAAGAAGTGGAATGTTCTGCAATGGCCAAGTCATATCATCTGACCTGAATCCAATTGAGCATGCGTTTCTCTTGCTGAAGCCAAAACTGAGGGCAAAACACCCAAAACACAAGCAGGAAGTGCAGACGGCTGCAGTAAAGGGCTGGCAGAGCATCACCAGGGAAGAAACCCAGCATCTGATGATGTCTATGTGTCCAACACTTCAGGCAGTCATTGACTGTAAAGGATTTGCAACCAAGTATTAAAACTGACTGTTTAATTGATGATTATGTTGGTTTGTCCAAATACGTATGAGCCCTTAAAGTTGGGGGACTGTGTGAAGAAATGGTTGTAATTCCTACACGGTTCATACTGCATTTTTGAAAAAAGCCTTAAATGAAAGCTGAGAGTCTGCACTTTAAGCAGGTATTCATTGTTTCATTTAAAACCCATTGTGGTGGTGTACAGAGCCAAAATGACGACAACTGTATCATTGTCCAAATAATTATGGACCTGACTGTATATAACAATTAACCCCCTGTACAGTTGTCATGAAGAGGGACATAAGCTATAGAGACCAAAACTGTTTTTCGTACTACGCTGTAAACATGCTGATTTCCATTGTAAAGTTGGGCATTTTAACATGGGGGTCTATAAGGATTGACTGGCCTCTGTAGCCTCAAGTGGCCATCCAAAGAACTGCAGTTTGACACTGTATTGGCTTCATTTTCCAGCCCCCCTAAATATTTGTTAATACAATAACACTAATGTTGTACCTTTGGATAGTTGTTGAAATTATTATATCAGCATTATCTTTGTTTTCAATTAAAGAAATGACCCACCAAACACTATGAACATTTAACAGCCATCGTTTAAACGTCCTATCAAGACTAAAATGAAAAGTTGTGCCGACATCTGCGATGTTACCTGGCCGTCAGCTGGTCGTCCTTCCTGAGGGTCCTAGCAGCGTTGATTTATGATGTTAATACGATCAAATCATAAACTTATGTTGGCACACAACAGTCAAATCCCAGTCTCTTGAGTGAAAGCCCCAATCCATCCACCATGACTCTCTGTCTCTGTGGACTTTGTTGCTCTTTACACCAAGTCGTGACTTTCTCGAGAATAACTGTGGGGGCTATCTTCCCCATGTGCAATCAAAGCCAGCTTGGATAAAGACCACTTGCAAACATCACAGGCTTAAAACACAGGACATCAATATAATATACATGTAGATACACATAAAAGGCATAAACGTCTTTATCATATTTAGAATATTTAGAAGTCTTTGGACAATCAGTGTCAGTGAACGTCACAGTGTGGCTGTCTGATCACAACCATTTCACAGCCAAAAAAATCAATGAATAATAGTAAAGAGAACAAAGACACATGCATTTGTTTTTTCCATAGCGATAATATAATCTATTTCCTGGTTTGTAAGAGACAGTCTGAATGGACCATTATTGGATGTGGAAACTACCTCACCATCTGGCCGTCTGCCATGTAACCGCGTCCAAGTTTTTGGCGTGATCGGGACCATTTTTGGCCCAGGACGTGACATCCCCTTCCGTTTGCAGGGGACTAATCACTAATAAGATAAACCCAGGGTGATCCAGGTGATAGAGGGAATAATGAGTCAACAAAGCCAAACAAGTCTGCTCTGATCAGTGAGGGCTGTGATATTTGAACAGGGTAATACTCAGTGTTATGGTATCTGAGTACACGTCAGAGAGGGTTCGTAAAATACGACCAGAAACGACATGTTGTTGCACAAAAACACAGATGAGCAGCTGCCATGCGTACAATATGACATTTGACCAGTAGTTATTTTTCATAAGATTTATTCATATTTCAAAATCTTTCATGCTCATATTAAAAGTGAAATGTTTTATTTATTGAGCTTTGCACGTTGGGCTTTTCCACAAAAAGAAATGTGTAATTAATTATTCCACTTTAATAGCGACAAATCTATGCAGATTGTTGAGAGGGTACTTTAACCATGCACGGACATCTTAACCATTTGGTGCCCAAAGGATTTAAGAGATGTGTAACTGTTGTAATGTTTTGCTGCGGATCTTTGCAGACTACTTAATGAATTGCATTAAAGTATAATGATATGATAATGAATGTGACAAGAATTTGACAACAATCCTTTTCAGTGAAAGTGGTTGAGCGCTCAGTTCATTCTTCTAATGTGAAACATAAGGAGCATCTTGGAGCTCCAGTTGGTGCTCTCTGGCACGTTTCCGCTTTGTTGTCTACTCAGAGAAAGTGGTGTGTGAAAAATTAGTTCAGTGTAAACATTTCAAACCATAACAAACCGCATGAGCGCTACTCAGCTCTCCTCCTCCCCTACAGAGTTTATCGAGGGTGTGGTGCTGCAAAAGTCCAGCTGCTGCATACTGAGCGGGTGAATAATAAAATAAATTGTGTTTGAGGAGGCTTACATTAAAGATTAGTCATTCATGAATCATGAATAGAAGGGGAGAGACCTCCTCTTTGCTCAGAGTTTTATCCCTGCCCTTTTATGGCTTGGCACCAGCACATTTAACCAAACCCAGGCCGGCTCTTGGACCAGGTCCGGACTCTTTCTGAGTCACAGCATGTTTCATACGCTGCTCACAGGAGACGGGGGGAGAGCAGGGTGGACGGCTGGTGAGTTGCTCTGGGCGAGTTGCGCCCAGCAGGTGGTTGGGGCTCTCAGCAGGCGGCCTGGTCATCCAAAAAGGTTGACCAGACAGGGACATTAACGGGGACGCACAGGATGCCCGTTGTTACAAGTCACCTTGGCTCATATTTACTTATAAAGTCTTTTTAACATGATGTGAAACATCCTGCAAAGATGATACAACATCCTGCATGTTCAAGTGTGGTACCGGAGTTTGCATGAACTGTTCATTCAAGCCGTGTTTGTGCCATACTTACTAATATGTGTGTGTGTGTTTACAGTATAGCTTATTGATTTTCACTTTTTGTCCGTGTGCACAAACATAAGCGAAAGATAGCCTGAAACAAACGACGTTAAAACCACAAACTGTAGACAGAAAAAGTGCATACGGCAACAATTACATGCCTTTTGAAGTATAAAATATAGGACACGGCTTTTAAACGTGCACTCCTGGCCTCGGAGTGATTAAAACTACTGACACTTTCCATTCACTCTATGATTTTGCACACAAATCAGTACACCAGACCACACTGACAAAATCATTGCCTTTAACATAATGTTTCCATCGTTTACTCCCTCTGTCTGGTATCTTTCATACTCCATACATCCACTTTATAATGCAGGCTTTCTGTTATAAATGTACAGCCTCCAACCTGAAGTGGAAGATAACCCAGATGAGTCGTGCCCTTCATGACGAGTGCCCCTTTAAAACATTAAGGAGACGTGATTTGCACTGGAGAGAAAAGAAAAGCAATGATTACACATTACCTTCAGACTCAATGTTGTTTGACTTACTGAGATGCTTTTTTTCTTGTTCAGCACTCAAAAAATGGGAAGCAGATGCATTGTGTTTTGTCAGCAGCATGCTTTAATCTGCGGGTAGGATGGAGGAGGAGCTGCATGAACAAACACAGGGTCACAGGGAAGTCATAATGAAACACAGAGTAAAACCACAGATGCGCTGTTGTTATGTAATGAAGATGTAAAAAGTTGGGTTAAGAAAGGTGAGTCAGCATGTATGAGTTTATTAATTTCTTTTATCTTGCATAGAGGGGGTTAAACAATAACTAAAGCCAACAGTAATGTATCCCACTAACTACTATTGACAGAGCCAGATCCCTCTGTGTTATGGAGCTCCATTGTTGTCCAGAAACTATTAAAAACACATCATTGAGCCGCAGCGCTGCACTGGCTGACATGTTCCTTTATCATGATGAACGGGGGCACTGTAGTTTTTCTTCCAGTGATTCCTGCTGCAGTTAATAATCATTAGAGCAACAAATGTGTATTAATCCGCGACTGAAAATAGTCCCAAACGAATACATGATTTACTCCAGTTTAAGAAAAACTGGCTAAAACCTACAGTGCCCAGGTGTTTGGGGACATTACTGAGCCTTTTATAACAATGAAAGTGTGTGTTTAACCAGAAGAGATGTGATCACATCAGTCCAGGTTTAGCCTTTGTTTCAGTTTGTTTCAGAATAGATTTAAGGCTCTTCATGGTCTCTCCCGGCTATATCTCTGACCTCTTAGTGCCGTACAGGCCAGGACGTAATTTAAGGTCTTTTGTCTGTTCCAGAGGCCCGGCTGAAAACTAAAGGGGACAGAGCTGTAGCTGTCAGGGCCCCGAGGCTCTGGAACAATCGGCCCGAGGAAATCAGATCGGTCAAGTCAGTGGCCCCCTTTACACCTGGCATCAACATGCGTTTTTTTTGCAATCGGATTGCAGTCAGATAGCGCTTGACCACATACATTTATACCTGGTATCCCCATCCAGATCCGTTTGCTATCCGATCAAGCTCCATCCCGCTGACGACACATCCTCTGCAAACATTTCCAGCAGCAGACTACAACGTCATTTCCTGTTCGCCGCAATGATAACAACAACAAGATGTTAGCCACCCGTGAAGTCGCGTTAATTAATGGACACTTTTGTCGGACCAAATGGAGAGCAGACACTTCGTCTCACCATCCTCGGCTATCATCCGTGTTTTCTTTTTCTTGGCAGTCGCTACCCAGTGAGTGTTGAGGTGGCTGTCGTCTTTCTTCCTGTGTCCAGCTGGCGCACATCGCTTACGCATTTTCTCCCACGGAGTTGGTGCATGTGGATTGGAGATACATTTGCATTTACACTTGTGTTCAATGTGGTCACAATGCGTCCCTGACCACCTTCAGAGGTGGTTTGGCAGATTGGATAACAGTTCGTCCTCAGTGCGTTTCGAGTGAATTGACACCTGCACGTTCATGTGGTCAGAAGCAATCCGATTGCAATCCGATCACAAAAAACGCATGTTAATGCAACATGTAAAGGGGGTAGTAGATCTCTTTTAAGTCCCTTCTTAAAACATAGTTTTATCAGAGTCTTTCCTGGTTTTACTGAGTTTTAAGTTCATTCAGACTGTCTTTTATCTCCTCAGTTTTTAAGTGTTTTAGTGCTACGCTGTTATTTTAAAAGTTCTTGTTTTCATGTCTTGTCTGTTTTAATTATTGGCATGTAAAGCACTTTGTAACTGTTTTGAAAATGGCTTTATTAATCAATTATTATTATTTGGGGTCAGTTTTAGGAACACATGGGCATGGAGCTACACCATATGGAGTATAAAAGATGCCAACAAGTGCCACAGACAGGATAGGGAAGTCGAAAGGTACTGAAAGCCAGACTAACACATTGTTGGTTTTGTCTGTTTAATAGGATTTGTTGACAATATGAATATTATGGAAACTCCTTTAAACAATTGCGTCAGCAGTCAACCACAGATGTATATGAGCAGAAAGCAGAACAATTGCTGGAGTAGAGAAGAGATACACTTGCGCCCTGGTATGACAAGAGAATATGTCTCGATATATTGCAGTGACAATTATTTGCCCTCCCCCATTGCACAGCACATGCAAGCCACCAAGTATGTTTTAATGCGCCTTCCTCATACACGTTCATACACTCAAATATGCACTCACACACACATACATACATACATACAGTCCATTTCTTCATGCTTCCCCAGCCTGAGTCCATCCTCAGTCGTGGTTATTGAGTGACATTTTAGAGTGAAATCACTTTAGGTAGAAGACAAAAGAACAAACTTGTTTAGTTTAGAAGTCTAAACCCCCCCCCAGTCTGCGTCCCAACTCTGTGCCCTATGGGCAGGAAGCGGGGAGACTTTCACCTTATCTCCTATTGATCTCCCCTCCTGAATGGTGTCATTTATTTGCAGGGTGATATAAGTGGGACTGATTAGAACAAGGGCCCTGATTGATTTGCGCACACATGCCGCGCGACAACCAGGAGAAAATCAGACCTGGCGGGGGAGGCAGAACATTCATCTGAGGTTTGTCCAGCTCTCTCATGCCAGAAAACATTATCCTCCATGTGTGCGTGTGCGTAGGCATGCATACGTGTGTGTGTGTGTGAGAGTGATTGCAGGATATGCGAGTGCTTTAAATCAGCCTGAAAAGCTTTGAGGGAAAAAAAGCAAACAAATGCAATTTGCATTCCAATTTGTTTACAAAGCAACCTTACAAACTGTCAAATGATAAGATAAATGATGGTGTGCGCCCTTTGTAAAGCACTCCTTCGATTCAAACTCCTCTGATTGATTTGAGGCGGACGCTGACCCTGACTCTGAAGCACCATTATAAACATCTCCAATGTCCTTGTTTGTGCATTATGTCTAGCTGAGTAACTCTAATAAGCATCTTTCACTTGTTGTGTTAGTGGGATGAACAGAGTGAGATGTGCTGTCCAATCTCCGGCTGATTAAAAGAACAGGCCTGAATAAAGAGCTTAAATGTCCTTTTGCTCGGTCATGTTTCTTTATCTGTCACTCCTGAGAGTATTTGCTGCTTCTCAAGTGGATAAAAAACAATCCAACACTTATTCTGCCTGTTCTTTTTAGAGCTGACCAGAACAAGAGCAGTTGCTCCCTTTGGCACCTCAGAAAAAAATCTGCTTTGTGATGATTCATCCTTTTACCTACCGACACGTTTGACTCAGCAGAAATTCATTAGACTTCTGATTTTCTGAAAAGTTCTTACTGGGGTTCTGTTAAATTAACTGGAGTTCAGCAGAGAGTCAAATCACATCCACACTAATGATCTGGTCATAGCACTGAACATTGTCGAGACCCAGACACATGCCCCCAATTTCCTTAAAAGCAAGCTATGTTCTTGTAAACAACTCCTCCAGCTGAACATGACAAGTCTCCCCTTCCTCGTTCAAAGGGCATCCTCTCTGCATTACGGCTTCCTTAATGAAAAAGAAGCAGGATGGGAAACATCAGGGAAGATTTCACAAGAAGCTTCCCTTTAATGTCTGCGGAAGCCAAGGGGCTTTAAAAAAATTGTCTCCTAAAAGTCCTGTCTGCTCGATTGCTTCCACAATGAGTTAGTTAACTACACCTTCCCTCACCCTGCAGACAAACCGTCCCTGTAAATGCCACAGTGATATTTTCGCATTGCAAATCTCCCCTTGTGCTATCTTCAATGGCGCTATGGTTTGACCCTTCCTATTGATGAGTAGAGACTGAGCCTAGCCCTGCCCCCTGCCAGCTTGTCTTCCAAGCAGCAGACACTATCATCACTGAATATCTGCCAACAAGCACCAGCACTTAAGCAACAGCCAGTTTGCATTCCAGCGCGGTAATGAAACAGCTGCAAATTATGCAGCTATGCCATTTTCCTTTTTTTATATGGTTGTATTTTTTTATTATTTAAAGAAACGTAACACACACCAATGGTCGCAGTGAAGTGCTGATCACTGGCAGTAGATTTGAAAGTGTTGCACACTCCAGCTTCATACAGCTCTCTTTTATTTAGAGGACGCTTTGGTCCTCGGGCCTTCTTCAAAATCAACAATCACACTCAGACACAGGCACACTGATGTGTTATATAGGCCTCACCCTAGTCACACAGCTGATAGAGATTAGGTAATCACACTACACCATTAGACTGAGCAAAAAACAATCAGGCGTCCTTCAACAAATCAAAACCTTCAAAACAAACAGCTACAGAAGCTACAGCCAACCAAACCACCTCAAAACAAACAACAGCAACCACTAAAAATGTATAAGTATTAAGTAGATTTCTAGACCTAGAGTTGTCTTGCTTTGGTCCGAATCAGGGACTAATTTTGTTACAGAGTTGGTTCGTGTTCTCACGGCAGCATTTACAAGAGGACCAGATCAAATGCCTTGTGTGGGAAAGCTGCTCTTGATTGGTCAGAATTTCCATGTGGGAAAAATCCAGGAAGTAAAGCAAACGTTGAAGAAGAGTACACTTGCAAGATAAATGTGACACTTTCTAATGTCACAATGGAGGGACAACTACGCAGGTTGATTTTAGCGCTGCTCATCGTGGACTATATTGCTGTCATTGTTCATTTTAGTCAAACCATACAGTTTGAAAACGAGGCGCGGCTCCAACTAGAAAACAATGTTTTGATGCAATAGATGTGCTGAATGTGCATATTAAGGCAGTACAGGAGGAGGTGCACATTAATAATCCTCCAGGACTGTAACATGCTCATGTTTAACCCAAACAATGTGTCATGTGACTGCAGTTGGTTCAGATCCAGGTCGGAACACGTTCTCACCACAAACCAACCGCACCAGAGTTCGTTTGTAACTGGACCAAGACCACCTCTTCAAGAAGGTCTTGGCCCGGTTCTTTTGGTGCACATCTGAGTGTGATTGCTGTGTTCACACCTGCCCAAACGAACCGCAAATGAACTTGAGTTGATTGAACCGAACCAAACATGGCAGCTTTAAATGGCATTCAAACCATTGTTGCTACCAGTGCACAGATCAATGTCTCAGTGGGATTTTTTGGACGTTATGAAGTTTTATTTCTTGTACACAGGGAAGATTAGTCCAAGAGGTGGTTATTCCAGCATTCAAAAGTCTGGGTAAATAAAAAAATTAAAAGCTCTTTGGACAGTCTTTACTGTTGCTCTCTAACTTTGTGTTTGAGTCTGGCTGGATAGATGTACAGCATTTTTACACAGACATGTTGCTAAATACTGTTTTTAATTGGTCAGTGTCTGCAGGGAAAAATGGTTGGCATCAGTCAGAATAAATTTAATTGCAAAGTACATCAAATAAACTTAAAATATATACACATTTTTATGATGTGCAGATATACTGAGAACTTCCTTTTCAGTCTCAAAATACTTTTTCTTTTTTTACACAACATAATATTCCAAGGGCAAATTGATATTAGTATGTATGAAAAATATCTCTTGCTGGCACATCATGTTTCTCTAGTGTTTACAACAAGTCAAATTGAGTCTGGTTTATTTATATAGACCTTCATCAAGAGTCTGTCTCCAAGCACTTTGCAGAGTCTGCGCCTAACTAATCAGCGGTCCATCACGGAAGCAAATGATGCAGTGAAATATGTAACAAAACAAAAGACGAGACATTAAATAGCACTTTGGAAACAATATAGTCTATTGGTGCCACTGACTTTAAACAATATGAAAAATAGATAGAAACAAAAACAATAAGTCTAGATTGGATGAACCAGACCAGAAATATGTCATTTATTTTTTATATGTGGTTGATCAGGGCTGTATTAACGTAGGGGGCCCAGGCAAAATGAGCTGCGGGCCTCTACTGACCCCCATTTCTCCCACTCTCTTTGTGTGCATGTAGTAGGTAGTAATTAGTTTGTGTTAACTTGATTAAGCTCAGATTTATTTAGTGAAATGCACCTTCAAAACACAATATAAACTACATAATAAAGGCCTGAAGACAGGATTTAAAGCTTGGGACCCTCTACGAAAGATGGGCCCCAAAGATTAGAAATTAAGGCAGGTGTTGCCTTAAGGCCCCAATCACTGAAGTGTTGCATGTTCTCTAGTGGTGCAGGCGGTATTAACAAACACATCTGAAATTAATTTATTCACTTTCTTGCTGAGAATCAGATGAGAGGATTAATGCCACTCTAATGATTGTATGCTGAATACGAAGCTAATTAGCTTAGCTTAGCACACAGAATGGGAACAGAGAGAAACAACTAGCCTGGATCTTTCCAAAGGGAACTAAATCAACCCACCAACACCTCTTAAGTTCAATAATTAACATGTCAGGGCCTTGACATACCAAGCCAAGGGTTGGCCATTGGTGAGCGTCTGTCACCCAGGTTTTTGCGTTGTGTCTCACACAGTTAGCACAAGTCGGCCCTTGTCACCAGATTTTTGGCAGATTCAGCAGGTTGAATCAGTGTCCGAGCCAGCAGTCTGTCGGTAAGTGAAATCAGTCTGGTTGGCAGGTCAGCTCAGTGCACGGGAGGAGGAACGGAAGTGAGGAAAGTAAACAAATGGCTAAAGTCAAGAGGGCATGGGATTGAAAGAAATCCCTATTCGACTCTGGATTCATCTGCCTCCTTAAATCATACTATCTCTACGGCGTCTAATTGGGGCGGCAGTAGCTCAGCCCATAGGGACTTGGGTTGGGAACCGGAGGGTCGCCTGTTCAAGTCCCCGTCTGGACCTTAATATGGAGCGTGGACTGGTAGCTGGAGAGGTGCCAGTTCACCTCCTGGGCACTGCCGAGGTGCCCCTGAGCAAGGCACCGAACCCCCCAACCGCTCAGAGCGCCTGTCATGGGCAGCCCACTCTGACATCTCTCCACTTAGTGCATGTATAGGTCCTGTTTGTGCATGTGTGTGTTTGGACCTGTGTGTAATTGACAAACAGAGTGAAAAATTGAATTTCCCTTCGGGGATTAATAAAGTATATAAAATTAAAAAAAAAATAAAAATTAATTGCCAAAGACTTTCCACATTTTTATTCATGTTCACATGTTAATAAAAATTATTTTACCATAAAAACGAGTCTCCCCTGATTGAACTACACTATGTGTTTTTTACAGGAGTCATGTGAGAGAATCTTGCTTCTATTAAGAGAGCTGAAACGGCGCCACCAGTTAGCCTATCTGCCAATTTCCCCCAGTGGCCACTTACGGTACTGCAATGAAAAAATCTCCTGCAGCCCAAAAAGGATTTTTCCCATAGACCCCATTATATGAAGCTGTTGACAGGACACATTCAACATCAAAGAAGGTTGATAATTATTATTTCTAGATTGAATTTTATATCTATGAGTGTTTTATATTTGTAAAACTTTCCCAGAATCTAGAAAAAGAAAACTGATTTTTATTTGCCTGATGTCATCCTGATGTAAAGTCTATGGGCCGAGTGGAAGCACTCATGTGACGACAGAGGGGTAGACACTGATGCACATGTATAATGGACCGCTGGTTGTAATCCAGCCTTGGCTGGAAAGATGCGCACAAAGCGGTACAATCCTTGATGTACAAGGACCTAAAGTTAGGAGCAGAGAGGTTGGTAAAGCACTAGTCAAGGAAGTTCAGGGTGTCTGAGCCTATGTCTGCCAAAAACCTCTCCAGCCACATGCCAGTGTCAGTGGCTTTGGGACAGGTCCTCTGCCTCTGTCCTGGTATCAGGAACACTGGATAATTTGACACAGACCGTGATGTATGTGTAACCGAGGTTGTTGTGTTGTCTCTTGCCTCGGAGAAAATGTTCTCAAGCAGTTCAACCAACTTCTCTTTCTCCCCCTGGCCAGCGAGGCAGAAGTTGTCCTCGTCTCCTTACTCATCATCCATGAACACAACACAAAGCTTGAAGCAAACCAAAGTGTTAGGCCAGACTGGTCACATATGGACAATGTGCTAATACACTTGAGGCCAACAGGGCAGACCAGCAAAGGGAGTGTACACACTTTTGAGATGTTTTGCCATTGGAAAAAATAAAAGCTGGCCCTCAGCAGCAGTAACAGTTAAATTGCTGTGTTTCAACCAAATTCAAGGTCTGGCTATATTGGAACAATCAGTCCTAATTCTGCCTCTCTCACCGTAACAAAAGCACTTAGTCTGCATCTTCTCTCAGCAATTGATCTTGAATGTCCTTCTCTCTATGGAGACTTTAGTTTGTCCCCGGTCCTTAATGCTCATCTCTCTGCCTCTCTTTCTTCCTCTGTCTATCTCTGTCTATCTCACTCCTTCCCCCTGCATGCACATTAACGAAATGTGCCTCGTTCCTCCCCGCCTGAAAGTCGTTTATCCTAATGTGGGAGGAAGTTGCAGCTTTACCGGCCTCCTCATTACTTATTCAGGATAATGTGCGACAGTGACGCTCTAATGGCATCCTGTTGGAGAGCCTCTAACAAATGGCAGAGCTGCAGTGTCCACCCAGAGTCTGATTAATAAGCGGTGGCAATCGATGGAGGTGGCCTGACCCCTGGGGCGATCCGCGGGGGGGAAACCAGATGGGACAACAGTATGGACAGAGTGTACATAATGGACCATATGTTTGAGCAGCTGAATATATGTGTCTGTGTGTATTAGTGGTATCAGCAGCTTCCAGTGAACAACTGTGTTTCTGTAATATTCCTACATGAACGCATCCAATGTGAGAAGCATGTTAAACTAGACTGATGACCCTTCCTTTAGCAAGTCCTTCATCTGAGCTGCTTTTCTTGCTGTTTCCTTGGCAAACTGTTTCCTCTTGACCATATTGACCCTGTGAAAAGCAAAATACACGCAAGTCCAGCAATTTGGTGGTCAGCCAAGACACAGAAAACCCATCAATAAGACTACAGAGGCAATACACAGAGGGGACGTGGCGCATCCCTGGAGTGTTCCTTTTTAAAGCGGTCCTTGTTCCTTTCCCTGTAAACTCCCAAACGATGACAAGCCAATTAACCTGCATCATTAGTTTGAGAGGAAGCTCTTTTAAATGAAACCACACGGCAGAACTTTAAGGAGGTTTTGCATTATTGATCTAATGTCAGGGCCGGAAGCAGTGGTTGTCATTGGGGAGTTGACGCAGGCTGGAGCGAATTACTGTAATGGCTATCTGTGCCATCTGAAAATCAGCTATCATTGTTAACCACTAATGGGCTGTAACATACTGTTAGTGTGCTTGCTAATGCATTACAGATTAGCTGGATTTGGTTTCCTCCTCTTCATCTGTTTTGGAGAGAACAGATCTGAAGGGCACTGTTTCTGTGTGGATTGTGAGTAAGAAGAGTTTTCCACTTTACCTACAGTCTTAAAATGAGTGGTCCTTGATTTACCCTTTAGGCTCTCTATCTTAGTTCACATATGGCCCACCTAAACTGTTCAATATAGAACTATTTAGGTTCTTTACAATGAACCCCAGGGTTCTTAATGAGCATCGAGATATTATTTTGGATCACAGAGAAGTTTCCATTTTATTAATTATTTCAACTGATGCTCTGAAAAACCTGCACAAAAATAGGACGGATTAGCTGATCTTGGACGGCAAAATATGGGATTCCCAAGACTGGACTATTTTAATTTTTGAACAGCTGAGCTCTGGCTGTAACATTATCCAGATGATCTGCATTGTTGAGCCTGTAGACAGAGCAAGCACAGTAGAGAATTTTCCGGCTTCTGGTTTAGCCCTCTGCTAACTTGAATGTGGATAAAATGATTTCATAATGCGGCTCTTCCAGATTTAAAAAATGTTATCAAATCCCGATAGAGCAAGGGGTCAATTCTCTGATGTTCTGGTGCTCAAAAAATTGTACCTACTGATTTACAGGCTTCTTTTTCACAATGTAAGTCTATGGGATGGCTTCAAAGCCTGTCACTGACCCCGGGGGCTTGGGGTGTTACGAGAACACATCCATTGGAATACAGAGTTGGAGACAGGGCTGTGTTCATTTCTACGAAAGTTGCTCAGTTGCACATGAAGCCAAAAAGCTTGATTTCCATGGCAAGGCAAGGCAAGGCAATTTTATTTATATAGTACCATTCATACACAAGGCAATTCAATGTGCTTTACAAGAGAAATACATTAAAAACAATAGATCATTAAAAACAAGAGTTAAAAGCAAGAAAATAAATAGTTAAAAACAGTGGAGAAAATGCATTTAAAAAGCAAACATAAAGCAAAAGCAACAGCAGACAAATATAAAAACAATAGCTACAGATTATCCTAACAATAAGTTACATATCTAGTTCACTGGTAAGCTGCAGTAAATAGTAATGTTTTAAACCCTGATTTAAATGAGTTGACAGTTTCAGCCGACCTCAGATATCCTGGAAGTTTGTTCCACAGGCGGGGAGCATAGAAACTAAAGGCTGCTTCACCTTGTTTGGTTTTGATCCTGGGAACACTGAGTAAACCTGTTCCAGATGATCTGAGGGATTTGGATGCTTCATAACGTACAAGTATATCAGAGATGTATTTAGGCCCGAGACCATTTAGTGCTTTATAGACAAGTAACAAGATTTTAAAGTCTATCCTTTGATACACAGGAAGCCAGTGCAGTGACTTAAGCACTGGTGTAATGTGCTCCACTCTCTTGGTGTTGGTGAGGACTCTGGCAGCAGCGTTCTGGACGAGCTGCAGTTGTCTGATTGATTTTTTACTCAGGCCTGTGAAGACACCGTTACAATAGTCCAGCCTGCTGAAAATGAAAGCATGAACAAGTTTTTCTGTATCTTGTTTAGACAGAAATTCTTTTATTCTTGCTATGTTTTTAAGGTGGTAGTAGGCTGATTTAGTAATTGTCTTAATGTGACTATTGAAATTTAGGTCTGAGTCCAGAACTACACCAAGATTTCTGGCTTGATTTGTAGGTTTTAGTGTCATGGCGTCAAGGTGAGCACTGACTATTGATCTTTGTTCTTTGGGGCCAAAAACAACTATCTCAGTTTTGTCGGTGTTTAGTTGTAGAAAATTCTGGCACATCCATGTATTGATTTCGTCAATGCACTTATTTAGCAGATGTAGGGGACTGTAGTCATCTGGTGACACTGTTATGTAAAGTTGTGTGTCATCTGCATAAGTATGGTAGGAGATGTTATGATATTCCATAATCTGAGCAAGAGGGAGCATATAGATGTTGAACAGAAGAGGCCCAAGAATGGACCCTTGAGGAACTCCACATGTAATTTTTGTTCGCACAGATTCATAATTGCCATGGTATGACATTACTCAGATCTGCTACATTGTTGGGCCCCATAGACTTACATGGGGATAAAAATAGTTTAACTGTGCGGCTCTTCTAGACTCAAATGTTATTGGATTGAACGGATCAAATCCCAGTAGTGAAATAAGTCATTTCACAAGGGTTGTGATGCTCAGAAAAATGTATCCACGTGTCTTTCATAATGTAAGTCAATGGAAAAAAGTCTGTATGAGCCCAATGGCATCATGTGACAGACCCAGATATTGTAATTCCACGGTTTGGCCACTATATCAAATTAGCTTAGTGTGGCCAATGTTAGCTAGCATTCATGTTAGCCAAGCTACTTTCTTGAAATTAAATATATTTTGTCAAAGTGAGAAAAGCCTATTTCTGGGGTCTCATATATAAACATTGCGTACGCACAAAACGAGGCCTGAAAGAGGCGTACGCCACTTCCCACGCAAAAGTTGTGATCTATAAAAACAGACATGATGGGAGAAACCTTGACCCATGCTTATGAACATTTTGGAGACAGGAAATTGGGGACACAGATGGTGAGGTGGAAGCCTGATTGTAGAAAGTGTTGAATATTTTTTGGAGTTCACCATTTTTGGCTTTTGTCTGTACGTACATTTTGAGTATGGATCCTACATATTGTTCTATAAATGAGACCTCTGGTGCCTTTCAGACCTGGTTAACATTACAGGGAGCTTTTCAGCTGATGAGTAATGTATGTTAGAAGGCTAATTGGCCAGCAGTTAGCCTGAACTGACATCTGGCAGGGTAGAGCCTCATTTGATGCCTGTATTTCAGGTTGAATTGGACATGCTAAAGAAACCACCATGGTTTCGGTGCAAGAAAAATGCCTAAGTGAATAAAAGTGCTGGCAGCCTGGGTTGGCTGGGTTAGCACAGACAGCCACAGCACTGTAGCTCTCCTCTCCATAGCTGGCAGAGTCAAAGAACAACATCATCATTAAAGGACCTATTTCTGTAGCCTACAAATGTAATATTAAACCTTTTTTAGTAGCAAAAGATTTTGAAGCCAGAACCCAGAGCTTCTGACTGAATCCTTTTATGAAAGAATTTGAAGGGTGTACAGCCGAAACATAATTCAGAGATTTCCAAAACCTCACTATGTGCCACTTTATCCTTCATTTTCATGATTTACTCGTTTGCTCCCAGCTAACTCTGATGGTAATTTATATTGACCATGCCTCTCCATTTACATTCAATAAATAAATGATTGCCGAAGTTTGAAACTCTTTCCGTGGTTCTTCACATAAATTGTTCATGATCCCTATATCATTTTTACCACCAAAAAGCTGGCTAATAACCACTGCAATTTCACATTCTTCTTCATCACATTCTGAAGGGTTTTGGAGATACAATAAAAATATTATTTTCCCCCCTTACCTCACATGTATTATTAACTACGAGAGAGGAGATTCTCCCGTATCTCATTACCTATAAAAATGGCCAGTATAGCAGTGAGTTTAATATAAAACCCTTGCTCATTGTAGTGGATGGAGTGTTACACTTTTTAATAGAGCTAAGAGTGATATCACATTTTGCACCGTTAGAAAAATGTGAATTCCGATCAGTTAGGGTGTTGTTATAACCATCATGTGAATTTAATGTGGCAGGCGTCGTTCTGTTGATGTTTGGGACCCAAGGTGCAAAGTTTCCTCTCTTTCCTCCACCTTCTCCCCCCTCATCTTTTTCCATAAAAGACACACATGCCCTGAGTGGGGGTAGGGCGCGATCCTGCGCTTCATTAGAAATGTACTACACGTGCCATACTAAAGTGATATGTAAGCAAAAAAGAAACCCAATTGAGAACATGCTGCTTTGCCATGGCACTGCTCGCTGCTTCTGTGTGCCACGAGCATGCCTCATTACCTTCAAAGAGCATTTTCAAACAGCATTTTGGGAGGCTTGCCAACATTTTTTTTTCCTCGGGAAATTTTCAAAACAATTTGGCTTTGCCATCTTTATTTTTGTGATTTGAGCATTGAATAATTAATGCTCTCTCTGCTTTGCCTCATCAAGCACAACACACATCTGCCCGCATCCCTCCCCCCGTCGGTTGATTGTCAATGATGAAGAGACGGACGGTAAATAAAGGGATATCATTCCACATGGCTGTAATGTTCATGGAACAGGACCGCAGGTAATTTCCTATAAAGGGTATGTCATTAGCCCCAAGTGGTCACAAGTACACGGAACAACATATTGAGTGTCATTGACTGGATTAATCAATTTTACAGCTTCTTGCTCGCTTTTTATTTAGTTTTGCAGGTAGGACATTTTAGCATCCCTGAGCAGCAAGAAAGAGAGAAGCGTTCAGCACATTCTTTTAATACATAAAGCTCCGGGGGTTATGCCTCTCAAAGGAGTTCAAAATGAACAGTGAGCCCGCTGCTTCTGAAAACAGAGCTGGATTTAAAGACAAACGTGCTCAACCAGACGTAACTCAATTTGCTTAAATATCCTCTGACTTCGCAGCAATATCAGTGAGCTCAGGCCTCAAGTTATTTTCAACTGCTCTCAAGTAGAGATGCAATTATAGATGCTCAGTTATATGTAGGGGGTGTATTTGTGTTTCCATGCATGCATGCACACTTGGACAGACAGGAGTTGTGTGCATGGTAGGTTGAGCACACCGAGCTGTTGCGCTCATCCCTCTGCCTGATGACTGATAGCTGCCCCGCAGGCAGGGCTCACCTGGCCGCCCCTGTGACCCTTCACCTTTCCCACCCCACCGTAAAATCCTGGCTCCCTGACGCATTTTATTTTGCAGCGGTGACTTCAAACGGAGGCTGGAATGGCCCTTTTTGAAATGTGTTAACTCGTTTGAAGCTGAGGCAACAGGCGTAATCCAAAAGGCCCCGCTCTCAGGGACACATCCTCCTTATAGATCCACATTCAATGTGTTTCCAACCTTATATTCAGAATAGCAAACAGGGTTCATGTTCTGTGGCTGCCAAGGTAGACAGTGTGCTTGCCAGGCAGACATGACATGAACCACAACAACACTCCGGCAAGGAAAGCTTTTGTTCCATAACCTTACTCTGCACGTCTCTCGGGGAGTCTCTCCTCGCTGAAGAGACTTTTCCAATCATGAGACATATTTTCCCTGTTGTCGTGTTGAGTGTATCTGAAGGTCTGAGCCATAAAATTCAATGAGGCGTAAATAACCAGCCCAGAATGACACTATGAACTATGGCTTTGGCCGGTTTGAGTTATTATGATGAGGGTCCAGCTTACAAAGCGATTTGCAGGGCTCCTCTGCTTCAGCCAGCACGTGAGCTAATAGGGAAACATGCGTGATCTCTGTGCTTTAGGAGGAAGATTTGCCACCGGCACTGCTGTCGTCATTAGACACTGCGGGCTCTCACAGATGCACTTATCTGCTTTTTCCTGCATTCCAAGTCAAGTGTTTGAGGTCAAACACGGTGACCCGGCCTGCAGTTGAGTGGCCACCACTGATGGACCAATATCTGATAGATCTAAGCTATTTCACTCTCTTGCTCTCTGTCTCTCTTTGCTTCTCCCTTTCCAGCAGAGATGAAGAGAGCTCTCTTGGGGCCTTAAATCAAAGTAGCCCCCTCTACGGCCAGGCTCGAGGGGGGCTGGGGGGGACACAAAGGGGAGCCTGGAGCAGCTTTCAGGTTCAAAGGCCTTTATCACCTCCAGAAGCTGACCACTGTCAACTCCAGTGGAGCCAACTGCCTTTGATTGTCTCCTCGTCCTCTTGTATCTACCAGGGGTTATCCGCCTCAACTGACACATGCTAAAGGCCGTTAGCTTTGATAATCGAGCTGGGGAGAGGGGAAGCTGCTGAGCCCATGCTTAGCAGAACATGTAGCACTGTAGTGTTTATCTACACCCTCTTTTTGATTAATAGTGTCCTTCAATGTGAGTGCGGCTATCAACGCCCTTCTTCCTCGCATGTCTTTGCATGGTTTAACAAATCCTCATGAAACTTGCCGACGCAGCCGCTGCTTCTTTTTTTTTTTTGTCAGAGTTTGACTGAAACCCTCGAGTAAATCAAGTTAATGGCGGCGGACTGCAATGGCATCCGATTTTCTCTGACAGCGCATCACATTGCGGGGAGGCACACGGAATGTATTCTGAGGATGTTGGGAGGAGGGCAATGCGCCTCATTGGCTTTCCTGTGATGTCCTCGACCGGCTTTGAAGATGTCCTCCAGCTCCGTTCACCTTTGAATTCTTATCACGGCCCAATAGATCAGTAGTGAAATGTACCCTCAAAAGTTATGAATTCATGAATTTTACACGGGAATATCTTTCACCAGGTCCATATCACCAAGGGGAAAGTTTCCTCGCTCACAGGGAAAGTTGCAGCCTGTAAAAAAAAAAAAAGAAGAGGAGAGAATAATGTAGCAGCATTGATATTCCACGCTAACACCTGCGTCATGTTGCCTGGAATTAACTTCACGTAAGGGAGGGTCCGTGCTTATTTTATAGAAAGGTCACCTTTTTATAAGCCAGATAAAGGTTGAGATCACGTATCTGGCATGGAATAAAAATGATGTACTGCACTTCTTGCTCTCTGTGTCTAAGGAGTGTAATTCCTGTGTGTGTGTGTGTGTGTGTGTGTGTGTGTGTGTGTGTGTGTGTGTGTGTGTGTGTGTGTGTTGGATAAAAAAAAAAAGCCAAATGTGCGCCTCACAGGAGCCATTAGGCTCCTCTACAGTAAATGAGACTTTTGTTATTACTAAATGCCATGGTGTGTCTACAGTATATCTTCATAGGAGTGTTCAGACATGTGCTAGTGCGGGTGTGGGCCCACGTGTGCCGCACTGTACTGTCCGTCTGCTGCTCTGTTTCTTATAATACTCTCTGCAATGTGTAATAGCACTGGGGTGACTCACACCCTCTAAAGTCTGCACTTGCAAACAATCACTGGCGAGCGAGTGTGTACACCGGTAGGTACACACACACATATACACATATGAATGCATATCTCTTTCCAGCGACCCATACAAACAGTGTCTGACAGATGCAGATAAACAGCTGTGATTTACTTCACTTCTCCATCTCTGCTTGCACCAGAGTGCCAGATTGCAGCAGGCTCACTCACAGCCCTCCTGTTCGCACTCTGTACTTCAGAGGCTGTTGGAGGGACGCCTTCCTTGGTACAGCATGGCACAGTTCAGGTTAACAGCGAGCAAAGCTTCTGGAAGATTGCCTGAGATGATGGAATAAACAAGTGTGATTTACCTCTGTTATTCTGCCGTGAATGGGGAGGGGGGGGGGGGGTGGGGGGGGGCAGAGACGCCGGTCACAGTGGCCTCTGGTCTCCCTGAGAGCGGCCTGCTGCTCGAGTCGCCCCAAGCCAATTGTCCCAGAGGTCGAATGGAACAGGGAAGCAGCTGGAAGTGCAAGAACACACACCGTATTTACAATAGGAAAACACACACTCACGCAGCACTGACACGCACAATGTGACATCCTCTCCGCTTATCGGGCCGCATCTGTTTCCTGAAGCTCACGGTGGCTGATGAGCTCCATTGAGCCATGCTGGAGGAACGCGGCCCGGGCTACTATTCATAAATGCTCATCTTCCCCGAGTGAGTCACAGAGTCACCCAGGTCCACTCATTTATATCTCCTCACTCCAACAACTATAAACACTTGGAGGATGTTCGCCGTATCCTCGATAGCCTCCGCGGCCCACAATAACAATAGTGCGGCTTTTGTTTATACGTTAGCATGGGCGTAGTGCGGATGTTACATGCCGGCACTATGCGTTAACCAGTCTGTGGCTACATGTGCACTTTGTGTTTATTTGGAGATGGACCAACAACATGGCATAATGTGTTTTCTTCTGAGGTTTTAAATGTGCAGTTTTTTGTTTCTTATTCAAAGCTGGGTTGAAAACATTTCCTCTGTGTAGTGTGTTTCCATTTCTCTGTTTGTGGTTGGAGACTTGTGCACAAGAGTCACAAATGACATCATGCTGTGACAGGAAGGCAATCCAGGCGCTCTGAAAAAATATAGTAAAACACAGAGAACACATGTTGCGTTCAAATGCCGAAGCTGAAAGCTGCATCTTCAGGATTTGAGCGCTGCTTCTGAAACCACAGATAACAAAACTTTATTAGACAACACAAAGCAGTGAGCTGGGATATCCACTGCAGCTCTTGAGTGGTTTATGTATTATGTTTATGTAATTGCTGTCTGTCTATCCATCACTGACAAGTATTTGACTGATCTGCTCACCTTCGGAGTTGCCTAAGGTTCAATCCTGAGAGCTGTCCTGACCTGCCTTTACGCGCTCCCCGTAGGGCACATTGTACCGTCTTACCTCTGCCAAAAGGATTATATTTTCAATTTGGTGTGTTTGTCAGCAAGATTACGGGAAAAACTACCGGCCCAATTTTTATTGAATTCGATGGAAGGGTGTAGCATGGGCCATTAAATGTTGGAGCAGATCTGAATCACAGGGCATATACGCAAATAAGCTGTAAGGCATTTGGCCTTGGGGGAGGTTGTCACTCTTAAAATGCGCTTCTACTGTACTTAATTAATAGTTTATATGTCAGGGACGACACACATTAATTCTTATTTATATTAACAATATTTATCAGATTTAGTCAAAAGGTTAAAAACACATAAAACTGGCGGAGTTCTCCTTTAAGTTTTGGACTGAGTTCAAAATCCTTTTGATTAATTTTAAGGCGTTGCACAATTCGACACCATACATCAGTGAGCTGAAGGCTCGTGGTGACGGAGCTTTTGCTCTCCCAGCTCCGAGATTATGTAACAGTCTCCCTCTGGGGCCAAAACAAACAGAGTTGTAAATCTCAAGACCTATACATTCTCAGAGGCAGTTTATATACGCTCCACTCTCCTCGTTTTTTTTGTCTTCTCCTATATAAATTCTTTCTCATCTTCATTTCAAATATGAATTTACATGCTTAGTCTTTTCTGGTAATTATGAAGCACTTTGAAGTGATCTGTAAATACAGGAGGTACATATGTAGTTCGCCAGAGTACGTTTCTGCAACCCATTAATACTTTACATTTGCATGTTTCATATGTGTCGTGTCAACGTTTCCAAAGTGACGTAGTATATGAGCTGACTTTGTCATCAAGAGGTGGAGGGGAAGGTGGATGGCGTGACACCTGGGCAAGACGCCTGCCAAGCTGCACACCACTTTGAGATCAACAAACAGCAAAACTAGATGGGTTTTAGCAACCTGTTGCTGTTCTTTCAGGATGGACATGCCACGAAAAGCAATTCATTTTAAAGATAAAAGATATTGCTGCATATCCTGTGAGGATTGGGTGCCCCAAACCTGGTATTTTAAGACAAAATATGATCTTTTTCTAACCATAACCAAGTGTTTTTTGTGCCTAACCCTAACCACACATAAACCAGAGCACTGTAAAACATGTAAAGAAGTGTTAAGTTTCAACGCATCTGCTACACAATAACATATAAATGTAATGTTCCAGATTTTTTTTTTCTAGCAAATGGGTGGAAATTCAAGCTGATTTTTTTCCTCCTGAAGAGACAGATAAAATAGGAACACAGCGAAAGATGAGGGAGAAAGACAAAGGAGGCGGGAGATGCAGCAGCAATCATGTGTTACATTGTGCTCTGAGCTTTTTAAACACTATAGCAGAGAGAGGCTGTGATGAAGCATCCAGTTTTGCGCCCAGCATGGCCGCGCCACGGGATGTAAATGAGACCTTGATGGCATTAGTAACCATTTTCTCCTCACGCTCGCAGATACAGATGTTAGGGATCTGTAAAGCGTACACTCCCCTTGCACCGGCCTGCTGGGGTTAAGTATGGTGAGACGGAGCAGCTGTGAGAGATTTACCTCCCCACCCTCCTCTGTCCGTCCCTGCGTTGCTTCATCTTTCCATCCCACACAATAACATCGTCTGACCCGGCCCACTCAGGTCCGATTCAAAGGCCAATGCCACTTCTGTTTCCATAACCCAGCTGGACCTGTTTGTCTGCATGTGTGTGTGTGTGTGTGTGTTCGGTATGTGTGTAAATGCCGTCATGATTCACTCTGCACACACAATACAGACCTGGCTGGGGCTCATTATAGGAGGGCTTTTGTTTTGGTCTGTTTTGGTCTGTCCACTTCCCAAACCACACACATACACACACACACACACACACACACACACACACACACACACACACACACACACAGTCACCACCACCGAATACATGCACACAAATCCCTACCATAACCCCTCGTGAAAGAGACGGCAGAGTGGTTATGAATGAAAAAGGGGGAGGAGCGGAGGGGGATAAACGGGCCATGCACAATGACACTTAACAAAATGTCTGAGTCAATTCAAACACATCTAAATCCTTCCTCCTGGGTTCCCCACTGACGCTCCATTATCCCTGCTCCACAGAAAATCCCTCTAAATGGAGAACCTCAGAATGGCATCAGGGACATGAAACAAAACTGTCTATTCATCTGCACATCTGACTGGAGCCCCATTAAAAGCACTCAGGGTAATTATTTGCATGATGTGTTAAATCTGTCATGGTAAACAAAATGCTTCTCCTTTCCTTTTTTTCTTTGTTTTATAGCTCGAGCTCGCTCAGTTTTCTGCCGCTCTCTCCCCTCTCCCTGACCCCCTTGTAAAAAAGCTTGTTTTGGCCGCCATCGCTCAGTTTTCTCAGTTTCAAAGTGATGCTAACTGCCCCGATGAGTCCATCCTTAAGCAGTCTAAGCAAAACTGGGCTCGTCTCTGAAGTACCATCAAGAGGCCACTGAGCATATGCATTTCTGAGCATGCTCCGCTGAAAGGCTACAGCCCCCCTCCCCTCCCATCTGTCTACAGAGACAGCGAAGGCGAGGAAGATCAATGCCCCGCTTCTGCCAGTTCAGGCAAAGGGATAGAGCTCTTTCCAGCAATCTGTGCTACATTTACAGTGTGATATACAGCACAAACAGGTTCTCTGCAGCTCTGTAAACGCGTGTTTGGCTTTATTTGTTTTGAACCCCTGCCTGGTCGCAGCTTTTGGCAGTTACTGTCTCATACAGAAGAGCAAATGATTCATTCCTGCGGCTTTAATGTTATACTCCATAAAGTAGCACGACTGTGGGATGTCACTCTAAAGATGTTTGGCCCTTGAGCTATGGACCATTCACGGGGAAAAAAAATATTCTTTTCCGTCATGGATGGTGTGTATGGTTATATTAGCAGAGCGGCAAATTGAGCATTAGATGGCAGCTCAGCTGTCACATATCACTGCAGGAACAAGAGCTAACAATTTGGTCAATTCTGCCATGTACTTAAGTTCCTGCCAGCAGCCACTTCAGACCAGGAACTTGATTCCAATACTCGATCACACCAAGCAATGGGCCTAATATGACAATTACACACTTGGAGCGGCCCGCTTGCCAAAAGCCCTCACAGTTAATGACAGGAGATGGCGGTTAATCACATCCTTATGCAGGGATCAGGGTGCGGCTCATGGGAGCTAAAGCCTCGCCGTAACCTGCCAGCGCAATTACCTTTTAGCAATTACAGCAAGCGTTGTTCAGGACACTTCAGCAAAAAGCTTAAAACAAAGAGATGTCTGCCAGCAAGACGGACCGCCGTTAGGAAGGACAGCGGTTTATAGGTCAAATGCAGGACGGCGGATTTGCTTAAACGCTCGTCCTCTCGTGTAACACCCACTCAGAGTCAATTTATCACGAGGTGCACACACACAGAAAACAAATGTATCAGAGCAGTGAAGGTGATCCGGGCGATGAAACAGGAGAATACATGTTCCCAAAATGCAAAATTGGTAGCACTTCTCGGCCCAGAAATGAGTTCATTACTCATTTTGTTGTCCTTAAGTGGCTTAGTATGTTATCATTGGTCAGGGTGATAGCTGTATGAGCTACATGTGTTTTATCCATATGGAGGCCAGAGAAACACATGTTTGCGAATGCACTAAGTTCACAGGATCAGCTGTCCTCCATGACCAACATCTGTTAGCCTCTCAATGCCCTGGGCTCCAGTACAGTGTGTGTGTGGGGCTGATTTAGCGTGCAGACACACACATGTACTGCACATACAGTATAAAAACATCTAAGGGCCATATGTCCATTGATTCTTAAATAGGTTCTTCTATGGATGTTTTTTCATAATTGTGTATAAAAGTTAAGTGGGAGGAAAAAGGTGCTCTCAAGCCTCGATCGTCTTGAGCTCAAAAAAACCCTCGATGTCTCACTTAATCCCATTGTGAGGCCATAACAGCTTTTACCCCAGTTAATTATTTCCAAATCTTAAACAAATACATAAGGTACAGCCTTCAATTGGATTTCAATGTGCAAGTCAGGCCTCTGGAGGCCGAAACTGCTGCTGTTCTGTATCCATTTTTACTCAGGGTAATCAAATGACTGATAATGCTGCCTGTGTGTTCTCAGAGATGAGGGGAAATGCAGCATCTTAGAAAGATAAGAAATCAGTTCCTGCTTTTTTTTGATTGGATTACATCTGGGGAGGGTAATCCTTCATAGTGCTCACTCTGGGAGTCCATTGCAGACCAGAAAGTAAATGTGGAAGAGAGGGGGGAAAGACACAGAGAGTGGGAGAGGATTTGGAGATTTGAATCCAAAGACAAGCTGAGAAAATCTTGGTGGGGAGAGTGAATTAGTAACTCCATTCTATACAATAGTAAAACATTTTGGTTTTGTAGAGCTTTAAAAACGTACTCAAGGGTGTTTTATATGATAATAAAAACAGACACAGTAAAAACAATAATGGTATAAAAACTAGAAGAAACAAAATTGGTGCCACTCTATATGTCCTGGAAGATTTCATTATCCTGGACAAATGGGCGAAATTCCAGTCAAATATTATCTGTGTTATCACAATATAAAAAGTTCGTTTTCTGTTTAAAGAGTCCAAATTCTGGAAGATAGCAAGTGCTCTCCATCATTTGAGTTTTCAGTCTGATCTCAGTCACACAGCTAGCTACATGTTTTGTTTACATGATGTAAAAAAAAGTGCGTATTTAATGACTCAGTGTGGACGTAAAGCAACTGATGTTGTGCGACATAATTCGATATTGTTGGACGCTCACTTGCTGCAGGCTGTTCTCATGCACTTTTCAGACATATGCCTACAAAAAGTAATGCACCAAAATCTGTATATAACCCATGTAACTGTGAGCTTGTACTTTGTGTATAACCCATGTATTTTGGAAGGCTGCGATCACGTGACCAGTGCTCAAGGCAGGATGGGTGGTGGATGGGTCACAAAGCACAGGCCTTTCACCCAGGAGAGTGGTGCTCAGAACTGCAAGAAAGCAAGTGATGTTTGAGTTACTTTAAGGTACGTTGTCCCCATGTCTCTTTTGCTAAACCTAGGTTACGTAACTTTACATAGGGCACTAATTCGTTAAATATAATACAAACCATTGTGTTTGCAATTTTGCAAGACATCATACGAATTGTTTTATCAGGATACATTGCTTGCAGTTTTGACACAGTGTTAGACCTACATGTTCTTAGTGGGAATTCTTTTCACTAGACCTTATGACCCCCGAGATTCAAATATGTTGGACTTCAGCAGTAGCAGTAGCTCATTTCATCCATTCATTTTCCGTAACTGCTTATCCTGTTAAGGATTGCAGGGGTGCTGGAGCCTATCCCAGCGGATCCAAGAGGCAGGGTTCAGCCTGGACAGGTCACCAGACTATCACAGGGCTGACACATAGAGACAGACAACCATTCACGCTCACATTCACACCTACGGACAATTTAGAGTCACCAGTTAACCTGCATGTCTTTGGACTGTGGGAGGAAGCTGGAGCACCTGGAGGAAACCCACACTGACACAGGGAGAACATGCAAACTCTGCACAGAAAGGCTCCCCCACCCTGTGGTTCAAATCCTCCACCCCAGGTTCGAACTAGGAAATCTCTATAACTAGGAATTTCACTAAAAACTAAATCTAGTGGTGGTACTAAAATGGAAGTCACCAAAATCATTAGGCTTCATCCAGAATTTCATGGCAATCCATCCAATTGTTTTAAGAGTCACCGACATGCCATCCATAGCCTGTTGGTCATTGTTGTGTCTAAAAAGCACCAGACCAACATATTCAAAATATCAAAATGAAGCAAAGATTGATGGATGCATGACAAGGAGTAGCAACATAGCTCAGTATGTGCTACCAGCTTTGAGTCATGTTTTTTGTATTGACGAAATTCCAGTAGTGGTGAAGACAACCTTGTATCACCTCTCAGGATCTCCTGTTTCTAAAACAGTTAAAGCAGTGCAATCAGTTAAGTGATTTGGCCGGCTTGCAGACACGGCAGTCTGCTGGCCTGAGGTCGGAGCTGTGTTTGGAGCAGCTGTCTGGGTGACTGATTGACCTCTGGGGACGTGAGTTAGACTACGACCAGTGGACACCAGGAGAATGAAAGACATTAGATGGTGCTGACAGATAGTCACCTCTCAGGTCTGCTGTGACAACAATCGAAACGATCACTTTCTCTTAATGCCTGAGAGGCAGGACTGGGAGCTGGAAAAAAAGTGATAAAGAATTGTTTTCAGCACTGTTACACTGTTTATTCTGTCAATGTCAGGGTGAGGCAGCAAACAAGTCAAACCAAACCGAGATGGAAATAGAATGGGAAAGTTATTCCAAGGTTGAAAATTAGAAAAAGAAACATTTCTTGGCATGCTACTTAATCTGACATCAAATCAGAACTCTCCTCCTCCACAGAGCGTTTGTGCTTTGTGCTCTTTTCTGTCAAGAAACAAACACTTGTCAACAAGGCACATCTTTTCTGGAGCAGTCCTCAGATAATAGGCCAGATTTGCACAGACTGAAAACTTGTTTAAATTCTTTGAGCTCTTGTCACAAAGTGCAAAGCTGCCTGAGGTGAAATGAGTCATTGACTCCTACCAGGTCACAGTAGGTATGTCTGTGTTTAGAGTGCCTTGGTATGCAACCTGTACAAACCTGCCCCCCGTTCTCTCCGAGCACAGACGTTCAAATTAATAGAAGCTCCATATTTTCAACACATCATCATTACTTTGCAAGACAAACATTTAATCCCAGTGCAATACTGAACTGAGCAAATTATCTCGGGTCTCATTCTATCAGCCCCTAAATGAGATGATATTGAATTAGATTATGCTAGAAAATGAGGTGTTCACGCCAATTGAAAGTAATCAAGGTGGTTGAATCGAAGGATAATGAAAGCCTCTAGAGCTAATCCAGGCCTGCAGAGTGCTTTTTGACTAATAACAGCTGTTTGTCAAGTGAATAATGATGAAACCGACGGACAATAAAGAAGAGCGCAGGAGGGCTGCAAGCTACTGTAAAGAGGTTAATGGCTCAACAACAAATGTCTATTGACCAAATGTTTACATACTGTATGTCACGGACTGGAGAGCCCCACTGCAGAAAGCAATGACCACAGCTAATGCAATTTTGTATATGGATTTCTGCCAGGGTCGGATGACAAGGGTGCAATATTGCAGGTTAGCCTGTGTAATCAAAATCAGAACAGCAGGTAAGCAACTAAATAATTAGTGTCAAATATCCTGTCGGCTGCAGTGTTACACCTCATTCCACATTATGTTAAACAAGGCTCAGGAGTAATCACAAGCTTAGTGGTTTCTGCACTTAAAGGGACAGTCCGCCCAAAAAATGTTCTCTCAGCTGGAGCCTTATCTCTCCATCTACATAGATTTAGAGTGACTCACTGAGGTTTGCGGTGTTCTCAGTTGTAAGGTTCGATGCAGTTTGGCACTTGACTGAGATTTTTTTGTTGATTATTTTGCTGAATAAGTTTCTTTAATATCCTGTGGGATTCTTCACATGCATGTTAGAATGTGTAACAACTTTTAATGGCAAATAAATGGTTATTATGTGAATTCCTTGAACTAAGACGGCAATCGCTACACATGGAGCAGAAAAGCAAAGAGTGTTTATATGCCCAGAGTGTGGTCTTACAGGAGATGGATCATTTTTGGAGACTTGATCCTGTTCATGCAGGCATCAATACTCAAAACAAAACTAGTATCAATAGTATTGATAATTTGGCGATTGAGTAATCTGCCCCAGTGTTTTGAATTGGATCTGACTGTCAGGTGCCTTTCTGATGAAGTTTATACATATCTGGGTTCTGGTAGGTTTTCTACAGGTCTGTTTTGACCTGTGTGGACTTTAAGCTAAAAAAATAAATAAAACAATATATAAAAGCTGATATATAAATTAAATTTAAAACCCTCAGCCAAGGCATTCACATCCCAGGTTGTTAAGATAAGATAAGATAATCCTTTATGTGTCCTACAGCAGGGAAATTTGCAACATTACAGCAGCGGAGGGATAGAGTGCAAACAGGAAGCATCAGGAGATAAAAATACAAATCAATTGTAGGTAAATTAACTAAACTGCACAAAAACAAAGAGCAATATAATAAGGAAGCATCAAAAAGAAGCAAAATATACAGCTGATTTTTAATTACTGACTGATGGAAGTATAGATATTACACACTTAACAACACTGATATTAACCTGAGTGAGTGATTGTAAGCAGAAAACAAAAAGCCAGATAAATACTGCCACTCCCAGGTTGTCAAATATAGATGCTTTCTGGTGCCCACAGCATGTGATACAGACGCCAAAGGCACCCTTTTGGCGTCTCTATGAGATGCACCCTTTAATGTTTGTAGATAATGCACAGCTGACTCCTGGGTGAAACCCCTAAAACGTGGTTGAAGTTGTCTAACGGACGCGATTAGGTTTAGGCAACCAACTACTTGATCAGGGTATGAAAAAAAATTACATTTTAGGTGGAAAATGTTTAAGACATATGTTATGTAACATTTCATTAAAACAGCATTGAGTTTTGTTTTCACACAGAAGATGAAAAGCGGTGCCCTGGGTAAATGTCTGTTAGTTTGACCCATCCACTTCTCCTGTGGACTTTCTCACTTTTTAAACTACGTGCATTTCTTTTTTAGTGTCAAATAAAGCTGCAGATAGGCTTACATTAAGCTGAAAGTCAGTGCATCAGAGCAGCAACCTCCAGCAAAATGAAGCCAACGTGGAAGTGCCAAAAACTGTAGTTCTTTCAATGACCTCTAGAGGCTGGCTCTGGATGCACCTCAGTGCTCATAGACCTTCATGTCATAATGCTCAGAATAAACTTTGCATCAGAATAAACATGCTAGTACAAAAACAGTTTTGGTCTCTGTAGCTAAATTCCCCCCTTCATGCCAACTGAACTGGAGGTGAATTTTTAAATAACTCATCTGTTTACTGTTTTAACTAAGGCTTAAAGTTACATATAATTTATGGCAGGGCCTCTTTCAGTGACAGGCTGTCTGCCGATAGCGTCCTTGTCTTCTCAGTCAGATCCACCCCTCGCTCCTTCACAGTCCCAACCTCTCGTCTAGATATGGTCAGCTTTGGCTCCAGAAAAACCAAGATGGCGACAGCCAAAATGCCGAACTTGAGGCCACAAACCAATGGGTGACATCACAGTAGCTATGTCCATTATTTTACACAGTCTATGGATGCCTGAGGCGTCAGTATCACACACAGAGTGGTGTGACAAATCATTGTTATTTGCATCTGTATGCATTTTGACCTCTATATATCTGGGCAGGCTGCCTCAACAATGCTGACATCCACATATTTGATTAATTGTCAGTGCAGAAGGACGACTTTATAAGATGAGCACGTTTGTGTCTGAGCACCTGATGTGCTCTTGAGCTCCCCTATACCATTGTTAACAGCCACTGGTACCTCCAGCAGCAAAACTGTGTGGGTGAACAGTCTGCACTCAGAGTTAAAGTTGTGTTCTGTGATGCTTTGAGATGAACTGCGTCTGAAAAGACATAAATAGTGAGTCACTTTTAAAGTATAAAATTACTTTGGTCAAAAAATAGTTCAGGAAAACATGAAGGGGCAAAAAGAGAAATAGTTCAATTCTAAAACCAGAAAACTACTCCATGAAATGATTCGTCCACTCAAGCAAAAACATGTCAATGCTTGAAAAAAACCCGCTGGAAGGCCACACACTGTGTAATCAAGTTTACCTTTCACTTAGATTCTGCTACGAGCCCATAAATCAGAGCACAGATGGAATTCAGCAGTTCGATGCTGTTATGTAAGACTAACTCCCTGTGAAGATAAATGCACAATAAATGCCGCTCGCTCTGGGTGGAGAAAGAGTTTGTCGGCGTGACTAAAGTATGGCCCATTCACCGATAGCATCTCTTTCTAAGAGCTGCTCAAAGAGGCAGCTGCTTTATTTCTGCTTCGCCGTCAAATAGGGCACTCTGTCCTGCACGGGAAGGGGATAAATCAAGCTCTGCGGACCACTGTTCTTACTCACTCTGGCCTCGCTGAGAGCTCCATTCCTGCAAAACCGCAGAGTGAAAAAATAAATAAATAAAAAAACCTCTTCCGTACAACTGGTGTTTACCGCCCTCCACTTCAATATCTTATTTGGTTTTCTCTGATTTCGGCCTTTCTGTGTAAAATCCACCACAGCCATCTCAGCCATCTCAGGAATTTACTCCAAATGATTGTTTTGCTTCTCCTCCTCTTGAGTATGTGTTCCAGCATATATATGTGTGTGTGTGTGTGTGTGTGTGTGTGTGTGTGTGTGTGTGTGTGTGTATGGCTTCAGGCTAAGGAGTAGTGAGGGAGTTCCCCCACATCTGTTCACCATAAGAGCTTGTTGACAGCAGCTCTCCTCTCTCTTTCTCTCCTCCAGCTCCCAGTTCATCCCTTCTTTGGATTCTGTTGCCGCTGCCCCTCATCCAAGATTAAGTAGAACACAGTGTCGGCCTGCTGTTAGGGGCCTGTTTGGCTCCCTATCTGGAAAGAGGGGTCAGGTTTGTAGCCTCGGATATGGCCTCTATAGGGTACTGGATCATGGGGAAAAAAAAGGGGGAATAGTGTATTTTTCCTGTGCAGCATTCTCCGATTCAATATTTCTAATCCCAGCGTGAATTATTCTCTATTAAAAGCAGAACGCACGCAGAAGATTAATCCTCATTTTGATCTGATTACTGATACAACAGCAACAAAGTTATATTGGCTCAAACCAGGACTTTTAATGGAATAGACTGAAAATATATGATTCACTTCACAAGCAGCACAAGTGCTCGTGTGTCCTCGCGTGTGTCTGCGTGTTTTGGTACATACCACACATGAGGACGAATCACACACAGACCTCTAAGTAGTTATCTGAAGTTAAGGCTGGAGTGTTTCTGCAGGAGGATTGAAAGCCACCCAAGCCTGTAATTGGGAAAAGGGCCATTTGGGCCATCAGAGTTGTCCATTTGTTTTTAAAAGGGAAACGCGATCGATGGGCAGCATTAAGCAGATCTGTGAGAGATCTAAATGGCTCCACGGGCCACAATCTTTACTTCCTGCTCCAAAGATACTGGCCTTTAATGATTGGACGAGACCCAGAGATAGAAACGAAGCTGTAAAACAGGCCAATCAGATGGAACCGATATCATGCGACACCTTCCTATTGACCCCAGTGACTCCTGGCGCTGAAGGTGTGACGAGTTCAGATCTCACATCTGCCTCAGTCGCACACAGACAAATCAAGGATAAACAGGTACTGCTTGATGTAGCTTTGATTGCGCTGCTAATTAGTTTTGGTGTAACGACTTGTAGTGGAAAGGTAGTGACTGTAATTGAAATGTTTGGATTTTCTCTTTCAAGGTTTTGCTGGCATGACAATCCTCATGTTGAATCTCTTCTCATCTCTGCTCTCTAACAGACTCGGGGTTCTGTCGGTGCCTGAAAGTGTATTGATCTACTCTGTACATGCACGGTATTGACAGGTTGTTCACCAAGGCAGTGTGTAGACCTGTGGGCAGGAACTGTTCAACAGGAAAATGAAATATCAGCCTCACAAAGCCACGAAACAAGAGCTCATCTGTGCTTTTATCCTCATAATAATTATTCTTTTTTTCTGGAAGTTGAATTAAGGTGAAACCCACAAAGGATGCACACCTGCTACAGCACCAGAGATGGCGGCTTAAACTGCTGGAGCTGTACAAATGGGTCCTCAGAGGACCTCTCCATTTCTTTCTTCTCCTTCACAGTGTAAAGTTTCCAACAGCTGGTAGACAATAAAAAAGTGAGTGCACTGGGGCCGTGATTGCATCGCTTTCCAGAGGTTTTATGGAAGGGGAAAAACAACTGCAGTCATAACTGAAAAGAGAGACGTACATTAAGTAACCTAATTTATTCTATCCATACAGCCCTTACTCAATAATATTAAAGTTCACTCCTTAAGATCTTTAATTAAATCAAACCTTCTTGTTAATGCCATGTATGACCTGCAATGGTTCAGCAGTAGCTATTTAATGTATTTACATTGTGTTATTAACCCTACATGTAGTGCTTTGGGTTGTTAGTGGCGGAGTCCGCCATTCCTGTACAGGATTCACTGAAATCAATGCATGCCTGTGATCCAGCTGTTTTGAATTTATGTCACCGATATCAGTTTACTGTTAACTCTCCCTACACTGTGCCAGAGCTGTGATAAGTCAACCAGTGCCTCACAGTTAAAGAATTCAACTGGTGAAACACAAGGTGGCTTTTATTGTGGAGCAGTGGCACATCCCAC